>NW_020229273.1:407746-695518 GCF_003227725.1 Camponotus floridanus
TTACCTAATTGATCGATTGCATTCAGAAAGTGCGAGTGTGTGTGTGAAACATATTTTAATTTTATAATGCGATTTTATGTAATTAGCCGTAAAAAATTATAAAGTCAATTTACAAATGAATAACACAAGCTCATTTCTCTTTCATTTCATCCTTTGTGAACGTCCCTTTGAAGCTTGTCATTAGGGGTATTGGAAAACGGTGGCATCTCATTAATAAGAATACTGACATTTCTTACTTCTAAATTTATCACTGGTATACGCTTAGTGTTACATTCTAATTTTTTAATTCAATGACAAAATATACCGATAGTTTCAAGGGCTCTCTTCTTTCTTTTATCATGGCAGATTTGCTTCTCCAAAACCTTCAAGAGCAAAGCATGTTCTAAGTTGCCTTTTCATTCTTCTTTTTATTTAAATATTATACTTCTGTTGCTGCCGCCTTTCATTTTCATTTAGTGTTTATGGATTATATTTAACTCCTTTTATCACTTCAAAATTACGACGAAATAGAAAAAAAATATGTTATCAATTTTTTAGATGTATCATTTATGATTGAGAAGATTTTATTGAATTTGACTGGTATATTCAACCGACTTTCTTGGACTTTTAAATTTTCATTCACAATACTTAATATAAAAAGGCATTATTTTCGACTTGATAGACAGAATATTTAAACTATTACATCCAAATACCTCCAAAAGAATTTTAATAAAATTATTAATTTGTTTCTTGAGAATAATTATCTTTTACTATATATTTTTTCAATCTCTGTTTTTGCTTAAATTTCTTTTTTGATTGAGTATGTTTATTCCTATTAGCTCCTTTCTGTCACATTGATCTTCTTTTTTTACAGTTCTTATGTAAGAAGTTTAATGAAAAAATTCTCTCCATTGCAAGGATTTGGAAAATATTTACATAAAAAAGAAATAGCTTTTTCTGAAAAGTTTAAATAATTTGTTATAATTATACAATAATAAACGTGTGATGCGGACAGAGTCGTTTTTAAAGTAAATAAAAATATTTCACTCTCTCAAACGTATTCTCGAAAAATTAATATATCGATGCGACCAAATCTATATAGGATAGCTGTCCGTCTGATGACGTAACCTTATTATAGCAAAAGAAAATATACTTACAATTAATAACGGAAGAGATCATAGAAAGACACGTTCAATATACTTTCGAAAATTTTACTGCGTAATAATACAATATAAACACTAAACAGTTTAATAAAATCTATTTTACAGAGAACATCTGTTAATATTGCTGTTTCATATCAGTATGTTAAAAAGCAGCATTAGGTGTGAGGTCTGGATAGCTCAGTGGTCTAGAGCAGTTGCCCGGAAAGCGAAAGACTCGGGTTCGATTCCCGATCCAGCCACTTGCGCCTCACATATTTTTCTGCGAATATTGTTTTCTAGCAATTATTCGTTAGGCTGAAAAATGTGTGAATGCTCTCTCCACAGCATATACGTCAATGCCGTTGCCACGGGATGGATTCTATCGCTCGTTGACCAAATGGGCGTAAAGACATCCGACCTTCTCCCACATACATCCCTATCTTTCTCTCAGATTTTATTGGTATAATATACTGAAGAAACATATACTCTCGTCGGATAACTTAAAGAAACGCGGATTTCCTGTGAAAAGTCTTCATTATCCAGGCTGTGGATGATAGAGAGATGCAAGATGTCATCAGTCATTTTCTATTGATAGCATAGGCAGATTATATAAATAGCGTTGCATCTATCATTGGGGAAAATTATTAGATGGAAGGACGGCGAGATAAATCGTAAATATTGAAAATAATGAGAGGAATCAATTGGTGTAAAGAAAACAATTGTTTCAAAGAAAAAATATATAATTTTTAATTAACAATTACATATTTTGTCTTAAAAATAACTATGTGTTTTCTTTACACCAATTGATTACTTTCATTATTTTGTACATAAAAGTATTGGTAAAATAATCGAAAAATGAATATTTTACAAAATATTTTACAATTTATGTAAAATTAAGAAATGATTTCAAGCCTTATAACACAAAAAGTACTTGAGGGAAAAATATTTTATTATAGTGTTTTGAAAAAGCTCTTGAAATAACATATAAGAATATGCAATAAAAATAGAGAGTTCCATTTAAAAAAATTAAGTTGATCTTGAAATTTCCTTAATACCTTTATCTATAAAAATATCATTTGTACCATACGATGTCCCTCTCTGTGTCAAACATCTTTGGTATAAACATTTTTTTATAGCTTTTTCAACTTTAGCTAATATTCACATCGGTCATGTTATATGAATAGGGGACACCGGGACAAAAGTAATATTTTTTGTATTATAGGTCACTAATTAATTATCGTTAGAGATATAAAAAAAAGATTATATGTTAAAAAAATTCCATTTATTGCTCTATTATTATATCTGTTGTTTCAATCTCAAATGATAGATATTGAAGGAACTACTATAACTTTTCGCAAATACGTTGATTGTTAACTTTTATCCTGGGGGCCTGGGACGAAAGTAACATAGAGAGTCATGGTGATAAATGGACCAGTTGTTATTTTTGGGAAAAATTAAAATAAATATGTCTTTTTTCTTTTCTTTAAATTTAAGGCAACTTTTATTATAATCTTTTATTAAGCAAGATAAATTTTATTATAAATTTGTATTATATTATATTAAAATAAAAAATAAAATAAATATTTATTTTTATCTTCTTTGAAAAACTTGAAGGAAATAATCTTCGTTAAGCAAAATAATTATAAGTAATATCATAAAATAATTATATTTAATATCACACTGGTTTTGTACTTCTTTAAGTCTAAATAATAGTTTAATTCTAAATAATAATGTAAAAATTGTATGATAACTACTTGTACAAGAGAGATTGGTATTTATTCCGAATCACAGTTATGGCATACTTTAAATTTAACGGAAGAAATGAAAGTTTTTTTAAATAAAGCAATTCCTTATAGTTTTTTTACAAAGTTTAATAAATAAACAATAATTAAAAAAATATATTTCATTTTTCGCATAATCTTTTAACTTATTAGCATTAAATAAAGTAGACCTTACTTGGTTTACTTACTTTACATCAAATTTTTGTGGGATATGTATATATATATATATATACAGGGTCTACCAAAAGTGTGGAAACCCCTAAATATCTCGGAAAAATATACGTTTTACAGAAAAGTGTTTCCAACAAAAGTTGTAGGGTTTAAGAAGATCTATATACTGATTCTATCAGTTTGACCTTGGATGGCGTCGTCAAGGTCAGGTCAAGGTCACATTGACTTTTTTAAATGACACCCCTACATTTGATTGCATATTCTTATAGCTTAATTCAAGAGCTTTCCAAAACACTATAATAATGTTTCATTTTATTAAGTACTTTGCGAGTTATGAGGGTTGAAATAATTTCTTAATTTTACATAAACTATAAAATATCTAGTAAACCATTCATTTTTCGATTATCTTACCTTCATACTTTTATGTACAAAATAATGAAAGGAATCAATTGGTGTAAGAAAACATACAGTTGTTTTTAAGAAAAAATATGGAATTGTTTATTGCAAATTACATATTTTTTCTTAGAAACAACTATGTGTTTTCTTTACACCAATTGATTCCTCTCATTAATTTGTACATAAAAGTATGAAGGTAAGATAATCGAAAAATGAATGGTTTACTAGATATTTTATGGTTTATGTAAAATTAAGAAATTATTTCAACCCTCATAACTCGCAAGTACTTAATAAAAATGAACATTATTATAGTGTTTTGGAAAGCTCTTGAATTAAGCTATAAGAATATGCAATCAAATGTAGGGGGTGTCATTTTAAAAAAGTCAATGTGACCTTGACCTGACCTTGACGACGCCATCCAAGGTCAAACTGATAGAATCAGTATATAGATCTTCTTAAACCCTACAACTTTTGTTGGAAACACTTTTCTGTAAAACGTATATTTTCCGAGATATTTAGGGGTTTCCACACTTTTGGTAGACCCTGTATATATATATATATATATATATATATATATTGTTACGTCCGGTGGACTACGATTCTTTTCTTTCTTCGAAATGATACCGTGAAAGAAAAATCAAGGATCGATTTGCATTTGAAGCACAAAGCAATCCTTGTTCAAATAATGATAGCGCATAGAAAAACGGAACCTAACCCGCGTATATAATCATTTAAAACTTAATATTGAGAATGGCCAGTCGAGATAGCGCTAAAGAAACTTTAAATAAACTTTTGAATTATGAGACTCGGAAGTATAAGGAATTCGAACCCGTATCTATGGCTATAACTTGCTTCATCTTAGAGATTTTAAACAAAGATCCTGTGGTTCTCGAGAAATTGACCAAAGGTAAACATAAAACAAATCCTCTGAAATTAATACTGCACGTGCGCTCGTTCGACAGGTCACCCTCAATCGTCAAATCATTAAGCGATAAGATAATCAATTCGCTCCCACTCTCTACTGGATGGAGCTAAATCTCGAGCAAAAGGGCTTAACCAATAAAAATCTTAAGAAACGCCTCTTCTCCCAAAAATCAGCCTCCTTGTCCTTAAGAAGGGAATATGGAAATTATTACAAAAAATTCTCACCATTCAGTAAGGAGGAGGAGCAACTACTTTAAAAAAATGCAAGGCGCGAGGACTCACCTGCTATCTAGTTCACTAAGCGTTCATTAGTTCATTAGTTCACTTCTTTAGTTCACTTACTATCTAGTTCACTAAGTGTTCACTAAGCGTTCACTAATAAGCACTATAAACAATACAGTCGACAGTTCAGTTTACAGTTCCAGTCAAGTTTCAGTCATTCAATTTTAAAATTATATAGCCTCGGGGATCCCTTTTCTTGCATTATGCAGTTAAGTTATTAATTTGTTTTATATCACAGTGAAAATGATTTTGTTAACATTTAATTGTGTATTATGTGAAATTTCTGATAAACATCTCCATTACTCGGCTCTTCATGTTATAAACCTCCGATTTCAGCCATTGCAATTTTATCAACGCACTTATTTTTGTGATCCCAACGAGTTGTGAGTAAATTTGTGTGTGTGTCTGTGTGTGAGTAATTTTTATTTTCTTCCTTTCCCACATCTTCTTATTATCTCATAATCTAAAACCTATGTCTGACAAATAATTTTAAACGGTTTAATAATCATTAAATCTTTACTAATTACTATCAATCAATCAATCAATCCTTGTCTCACTTTTCCTCCAGTCTCATTCCTTGTTCTTCCTAATTTGCCTGATCCCCGAAAGGCGATTCGCGAATAAATCTCCTAAGATTTTTATCCATTCGTTCTGGATTTCAACATTGGAATTCACGAATATTTCCTTTATTTATTCGCTCTGGATTTCAGCATTGGAATTCGCGAATAAATCTCCTAAGATCTTTATCCATTCGTTCAGGATTTCAGCATTGGAATTCACGAATATTTCCTTTATTTATTCGCTCTGGATTGCAGCATTGGAATTCGCGAATATTTCGTTATTTATTCGTTCTGGATTTCAGCATTGGAATTCGCGAATAGTCTTCCCCTCTCCGAAGATTCCGAAGAATAATCCATCCCACTAGTTTCCTTTAATTTTTTCTCTTTTTCTTTTCTCTCTCTCTCCCTATTATTTTCTTTGTACTATCACTACTTTTGGGAGAAACCGTTGAAATAGATAAATAATATTTAAAATAACTAATAATTTTCGAACTTAGACTTGGCGAATCTCTTATTTAAAATTTTATTATTGTATTTTAATTTGGATCTGTGCTTCAGCGAATTTAGAAAATTTTAATTCTAACTACATACTTCTAACACATACGCGAGAATATATATATATATATATATATATATATATATATATATATACACACACATACTCACTCATGCATAACTACAACTGCTACGATGTATTTCTCTTTCCTTATTTTTTTCATATATAATATATGTATTTTTTAATTTAATGTAGAATTTAATTATTTAATCCGTTTCTCTTCCCTAAACCCTGAGATCGCACTAGGTCCTATTCCGCGTAACAAGGATTAAATTCCTTTACCGTAAAGGGACCACGGAACGAATAGGCGTAAAAATGCAGAGTTAAAGAGACCTTCGGTCGCTGACCTCTATCAGCACATTCGTTCGATCCGATCCATACACACTCCCGAATAAAGTGTGTCACTGGGTAAGTAAGTTGCGTTTTTCCAGATGGCCCGACCTTTCAAAGGTCTGGACGTAACAATATATATTTATATATATATATATGCGATATGTATATATATTTTAAATATAATATATTTATTTTTTAAATGCGAGATCTTTAAGTGAATTGTCGACTATACGAATGAAGACAGACGAGAGTGTAGACGCTTTTTTAAATAGAGCTGAAGCATTAAGAAACCAATGTGTACAACTAGGAAGAAGAATAGAAGATTATGAATTAAAAATGTACATTTTGAGAGGACTAAGAATTGAATTTGAGCAAAATATACGAGTATTTGAAATGCAGAAAGATTTGACAATTAATGATATTCGATATGCATTAAAACAAGAAGAGATACGAAGAGAAAAAAGAAAGGAAGAAAAAACTTCAAGAGATTATAAAAATGTTAGAAAAGCAAGAGAGAAATTGAAGAATGACATTATTTGTTATAACTGTGGTATCAAAGGTCATACGTCACATGAGTTACAATAAGCAAAAATACTTTAATTGCCAAGGATTTAATCATATCGCAGCCGATTGTAAGAAACCAAAAAGGAATCCGGCATCACGAGGAAGAGGATTTAGTAGAGGATTTAGAGGTTTTTTCCAAGGAAATTCTCGAGGAAGAGGAGCTGGACGAGGTCGTGGACGAAATGAATCTACATCAAAAATTAATGAGGCAGTATTGTCTGTAAATGAAGAATCGCATGTAAGTACTAGCCGTTAAAGAGAATGAATATATAGTAAAAAGCGATAGGAAATGCGTTTGGTTATTAGACTCTGGTGCAACGAGTCATATGGCATATGACAATAAATTGTTTGACAGCATGGAAGAAGAAGAGAGAGAAATTCGTTTAGCAGATAAAAATGGACGAAATTTGAACTCTGAAGGCATTGGAGAAATACTGGCGAAACAATCAACGTGTAAAAATAGAGTGCGGCTAACTAATGTATTATATGTTCCAGATATTAATACAAATTTATTATCGGTGGCAAAAATCACAGACAATGGATTTAATGTTAACTTTGATAAAGATGAAGCTATTGTATATGATGATCAAAAAATAATAATGAAAGCTGAGCGTGAAGGAAATGCCTACTATGTAAAATCATTAACAAAGAATGAGACTGCAGCAACATCACAAGAGACAAATATATGGCACAGAAGACTGGAACATGCGAATAAGAAGATTGTCGAGGATATGAAAAAGGAAGATCTTGTCATAGGAATGAAGGAATCTATTGAAGAAAAGAAACAATGTGAATCATGCGTTGAAGGAAAAATGTGTAGAAAGAACCATCCCAGATTGGAATACAGGAAGACGAATAATAAAATGGATTTGTGGCATGTAGATTTGATTGGTCCTATAAAACCACAGTCACGTGGAGGAAAAAAATATATATTGACAGTAATTGATGATTATTCGCGAGTTATTTTTGTAGAATTATTAAAAAAAAAGAGTGATACAGTGGAACATCTGAAGAAACTAATTATATTGAAAGAAAATCAGACTGGATTAAAATTAAAAACTATCCGTTCGGACAATGGAGGTGAATTTACAGGAAATTATTTGAAAAATTGGTTAAGCAAAAAGGGAATAAAACATGAACTAAATCCGGCAAGAACACCACAATGCAACGGAGTAGTGGAACGAGCGAATAAATCTATAATAGAAATGACAAGAACGATGATGTCAGATTCGAAATTGCCATTAGATTTCTGGGCTGAAGCAGTGTGTACAGCAACACATGTAAAAAATAGAATCAAATCAACAGTACATGGGAAGACTCCATACGAAATGTGGAATCAAAGAAAACCTAATATTAAATATATGAGAGTATTTGGATGTATGGCATATTTATTGGACAAAGGATGCACTAAGAAGAAATTTGAATCGAAGACATTGAAAGGAGTGTTTGTGGGCTATTCTACAAACAATATCTATCGAGTATATAATCCCGGAGACAGGAAAAATTAGAAATGATTGCGATGTTAAATTTGACGAAAATAAAATGGGAAATGAATTATTAAAAGAATATGACAACCAAACAGTTAACAAAAATTTGGAATTAATCATCATGGGATTTAATTTGAAAAATAATGAGAAAGAAGAGTTAGATGAAGAAGAAGCAAATGAAGAAGAAAGAAGAACTGAAACAGAAAGCAGTGAATATGAAGATGCTGTGTTAGAAGAATCTGACGAGGATGACATGGAAAATGAAAATAATAGTGAAGAATTGCAAAGACAACAAGAAGAAATACGAAATAGAGGAAGACCAGAAGGAACAACCAGAGAAGCAATAGAATTGCGAAGACAAATACAACAACAGGAAGATGAACAACGATGTAGAGAACAGAATTTAAGAAGATCTAAAAGAATAAAAGATCAACAAGCAGCGATGTTATCTATTGATGAAAAAATACCGAAAAATGTAAAAGAAGCATTAGAATCTAACGACTCTGAAGATTGGAGACAGGCTATGGATGAGGAGCTGGCATCAATGAAGAAACATGTATGGGACATAGTACCGCGCCCAAAAGACAAGAAAGTGATAAAAAATAAATGGATATTCAACATAAAAGAAAACCCGAATGGTAAACAGCGAAGATATAAAGCACGATTAGTAGCGCTAGGATGTGGACAACGTCCAGGACTGAACTATGAGGAAACATTTGCACCGGTCGTAAGAATTGAAACGATTAGATTGTTATTTAGCATAAGTGCACAAATAGGAAGGAAGATAAAGATATATGATGTAGAGACTGCTTTTCTACATGGAAAACTTAAAGAAGAAATTTTTATGGATTTACCGGAAGGATATAAAAACAATAAAAATCAAGTATGCAAGTTGAAGAAGAGTATATATGGCTTAAAACAAGCAGGAAGATGTTGGAATGAATATTTAACAGGAACATTAATTAAAACCGGCTTACAACAATCTAAGGAAGATCCATGTTTATTTTATGTCATAAATGGAAATAATTTTTTATTTTGTGGAATACACGTAGATGATATGTCATTAGTATCTAGTAATGATTTTTTTGAGGAATTTTATATGAAGAAAATTAAAAAACAAATAAACATAAAAGATCTTGGAACAGCAAAGACAGTTTTAGGCATGCAATTAGTTCAACAAGAAGGAAGGATATATGTACATCAGAAGAACTACATTGAAAAATTATTAAAGCTATATGGAATGGAAGATTGTAATCCAGTAGGATCACCAATTGATACTAATCAAAAGTTAGAGGAATGTGAAGGAAGTAATAAATGTGATGCAAAAATATATCAAGAACTACTTGGAAGATTGATGTATCTGAGTGTGCATACAAGACCTGATTTATCATTTCCATTAAGCTGTTTGTCACAATTTAATAATGAACCAAAAATAATGCATATGGTAGCACTGAAACGAATTCTGCAATACCTGAAGGGAACGATCGAGTATTGCCTAGAGTTTAGAAAAAGGAGTACTTTCACTGGAATTGAATGTGAAACTGATGCATCGTGGGATAGTACAAGGGATGCTAAATCATTTACTGGATTGTTAATATATCGAAATGGAGACTTGATTCATTGGAAAAGCAAAAAACAATCAGTGGTTGCATTATCTTCAACAGAAAGCGAATTAGAAGCAATGCTAGAAGGACTAAAAGAAGTAATATGGAAGAAGAAATTAATGCAAGAGATTGGATTATCAAGCGAAGTAAAAATAGAAATGAGATGCGACAATTTGAATGCAGTTAAATTAGCAAATGGAGGCAACTTTAAAACAAAGTCGAAGATACTTAATAGAAAATGTCATTACATACGAGAAGAAGTAAAAAGAGAAGATATAAAAGTGAAACATGTATCACATGAAATGATGACTGCAGATTGTTTGACAAAACCCTTAACTGGACCCAACCTATTGAAAAACATCAAGAAATTTATGAATATTACAAGTCAATAAAAACAAGGGGGCTGAATGTGGAGTTGTTTTTATTACTAGGACTATATGGAAATACTGTAGATAACCGGTTTGTGGCGCTAGGAGCTAAAGAACTAGAGAGTTTTTCTGTGAGCAGAGAGCGCGCCGAAAGAGGAACGAGTCGTCGTCGTTGATACGAGCCTTTGTATTACAAGAGTAAAACAGAATATATTATTTAGTTTATTGTATAACTGTGTTTCTTTATTCTAAAGTAATAATACCTCACAGATAAGACATTACTAATTAAATATATTATTACAATTGTTACAAGTAAAAAAATTAAAGTACGTTAATATTATATTAATATTATATTATATTATATTATTACGTTAATATTATATTAACAGACGATACTGGAGATGATACTACATTTTATGAATGTCATTATCATATACAATTATAAATTGAATACACGTGTTATGTTTAGCAGACATACCAATTTTATACGAATAATTTACCATATTACAAACAAGGAGGAAAATGAGTGACTGAGATCCAAGCGCAGAAGACAGAAAGAGAGAAAATATTTTCGTAAAAACATCTTTGTTAGTCCTTTTTTGAATTTATCTTCGGCAATTATTAACAAAAATTATTTGTAAAACTGCTTTTTGCTCTCATTTTCCTTCTTATGTTTATATTATTTACTTGAGCTTTTTTATTTTTATAGCATTTTTATCTTCGCAATCTATGTCATGAATGTCCTCTTATTATATAGGATCAATGCGCGTGTCAGAAAGTACGATCTGCGAAGCACACGTATGAATTCGAAATGCGAATCTTCCTTCTTTTTTGTTATACTGAATTGTGAATTATATATATATATATATATATATATATATATATATATATATATATGTATAAATAATAAAAAATAATAATAATAAATAATTTTTATGGAGAATAGAAAGTGCCAGAAAAGTAAGCTAAGACGTAATAATAGTGGATCAGGACACATTAACATTAATTTTCGTAGAGAGAGGGGGGAGAGGGTGGGAGGGAGGGGTGAGAGGGAGGGAGGGAGGGAGAGGGAGAGAGGGAAAAGGTGAGAGAGAGGGGGAGGGGGAGGAAGGGAGGGGGAGGGAGGGAGGGAGAGAGAGAGGGAGGGAGGGAGGGAGGGAGGGGGGGAGAGAGAGAGAGAGAGAGAGAGAGAGAGAGAGAGAGAGAGAGAGAGAGAGAGAGAGAGAGAGAGAGAGAGAGAGAGAGAGAGAGAGAGAGAGAGAGAGAGAGAGAGAGAGAGAGAGAGAGAGAGAGAGAGAGAGAGAGAGAGAGAGAAACATATATACAATACATATACAGTACAGTATATACAATATGATCGAAAAACGTATAATAACCAAAAGAAAATGATTTCCTATGCAAAATTATGGTTCGTATAATTGTCAGAAATATATTCACATTACGTAACATCTTATGATCATGTAAGTTTTCACACACAGAATATTATATGAAATATAAATATTAGTATATCTTATGTAAGATATTACATATTATACGTGTTGAATATTATGTGCCGACAGAGTTCAACACATTGTTTTTGCATCTTATCTCCGTTATAATTTTCTAAATGTATTCATTTATTTATGTATGATTGTAGTATTATAACTAAAACGGTAACAACAGACATAGTAACCTAAAAAAAAAGGAAAGAACGATAGTTTTTTTATTTATCATAGATTTAGTTACTTTTGTAATGGATAGTTATGGATAGTTATTATAAAGTACTTTTTGAAGAAATTTGAAGCCAAACTGGAAGAGTCCGAGTCCGCAGAATCTGAATGGTGATTGAGTCATAAATAAAAATTGTAGAATCTGCATTAATACAATGGAGCACTAATATTAATGTCTACATTCTTCCTAAATTTAAACTTTAATACAAAAGTTTATATTTCAATAACAATAATTAATACATTAACATACAAATGTTAAGACTTACATTTTCACGAATTCCAATATCAAAATTGGAATGTGATAAATTGCTTATAAATTTCCCTGTTGTATTCGCCTAAAATTTGAATATATAAAATAAAATTAATGTTATTTTTTTAACATTAAATTCGTTATATATATTATCCTTTAATAAATCAAATAATTATTAAAAATAAATTTCAAATAAATGCTTTTTAAGCTTCATACCTTGATGCTAACTCTCTCACATTCATAATTTATGAGAAAAAGTCTGAAAATATGTAAAAAAATCCATACTAGTATTAGAGTGATATAGTATCTATCATTATTATTAAAGTCGACCATGAATATCACATCAAAAACATTTTGAAAGCCACATGCTACGAAAGCGAAGCAACATCCCATTTCGATAGTCATTTGTGTTCCAAATATTAAATCAATTTTCCGAGATATTTTACGTAACTCCAAATGAAGATGTCTATGCAAACGTTATATTAATTTGTCGTGCGAAGCATAGGTATAATTAATCAAATCGATACTAATCCTCTTACATTAAAATCCATATTATACGTGCGCTTTTTGGAGCTTTTGCAAGTCTAGATTGATGAAAAAGTAATACAGGATGTTCCCAAGCTCGCTTTATTCTACATTTATTTACTTTTGTTAATTTCTCGAGATATTTATTGATTTGATCAAATTTTACTCCTAGGTACCTAAAAATTGAAAATATTAGTAGACAATTAATAGATATAAGCAAATATTTTTCTATATGTTTATATAACTGAACTAACCAAATCATACTCGTTATAGTCAAATTGTTGATAACGTTAATATGAATTAGAAACATACGTATAAAAATAACATGCATAATTTGCGTAATGTTATCATTTGTGCTTCTTAAATGTAGAATTTCCAAAGAAATTATTAATATAACTATGATAAACCATCCTAAAATAAAGCATATTGTTCTCATATGCAAGTTGGAAGGTGTTATTGTTCCTAATTTTTCCAATGTGTCGTCCATAATGGTGAGATTTTTCATACAATTTCTGAATGCCTAGTACATAAGAAGATAATATGTAGTAAATTAATTTTTTATATTCATAATATTGAATTATATCAAAATATATTGATAATTTTTATGTCCAGCAATTTAATCATTTTATCTTATAAAAGATGTAATGATATGTTACGATGTAATACATGAATATATATTATTTTTGCATCATTTTATATTTATTCCTTTCGTGTCTTATCTTTTAAGAAATATATATAATTAAGATGTGCACATATATATATATATATATATATATATATATATAGAATAATAAAAGATATCATGCAGAGACATGTCATAGAAAAGTGTATGTAAAATTGATATTATATACATGTCATTGTACATACATATAGAAAAATGAAAATTTGATATTTAATAATTTATGATATATCAATTTATGATATACTAAATCTTTTATATTTATATGAAATAATATTACTAATTTTTTGTATAAATATTACACCAAAAAAAGTATAAATTATGTTTTATTTTACAATCAATAATTTTGAATATTTAAGCTGCAGTAATATTTTTCTATGTTAAGTTTCTTACCTTGTTATGGTATATTCCAACGATAATTGACAAAAATGCTGTAAACATATTTGTTCCAAACCAAATATGATATAAAGTGGTATAATGAAATGTAAAAGGTATTAATATATATATAAGTGCACAATTATATAAGGACCACAATAACAACATGTATAGAAGGTTGAACCATTGTCTCGAGACACTTGTAGGAAATTCCATCACTCTTGAACCGCACATATAACTGATTATTAACAATGGTGATAAAATTTTTCGGATACTCATAATGTAAGCATACGGATTGTACTTTCTTTGCCAACAATTGCGCTGAAATGTAATAGCGGATTTTTCATTATATTTTTCCATGATGGAACAATCGATGTACTGAATTTTACATGTTGCAAGCTATAAAAAGAGAAACGATTGGATATATCACATATTTTCAAGCAAAATATACATTTAAAACGCAAACATTGTTGACTTTAAAGACTTTAATTTTTTATTTTTACTTATATGATTTTATTTAATATTATTACACAATTAAGAATACGAAATAATGAGATATTATATTTTATTATAATTTTAATCGTTATTATTAAGTATCAATTTTGATATTATGTGTTGATTGAATGATAAATGTAATTAAATATATATGATTCAATATTAAATGTGATTGCAATGAAAAAGAGGGAAAAAAGGAAAACATAGGGTGAAAAATATTAATACACTAATAACATGTTTACATACACATTACACTCCAAACACAATTGTCAATAATATTATAGAAATATATATCCAAACACAAATGAGATATTGGATAAAATAAAATATATTAATTGTACAAAATATTGTTATAAATTTTAAAAAGAAATTAAACTGACCAACGAAATAGTATAATACGATATACTGAACCACGGTAAATGACTTATAGAAATTCATAATCTTCAATCAAATACATAACTGATTATTAACAAAGGCAATATAATTTTTCAAATGCTCTTCCTTATAGCGCCGCCCTGTAATGTTTCCTTATTTGAATATTTATGCTGCAATAATATTTTTCTATGTTACGTTTCTTACCTTGTCATGATATATTCCAACGATAATTGACAAAAACGCTATAAACATATTTGTTCCAAACCAAATATGATATAAAGTGGCATATGATATAAATGGCTTTTGTTCTTAAGCTGAAACGTAATAATGCGATGGATGATTGTAATTTCAATTATAACACTTATGCGTGATGAAATAATTTATTTATTAAATTTTAAACATGTGTTATTGAAAAGGGACCAATTACATTATTTCGAGTGACACTTCTACATTTATGATACAAATGTTAATGATTTTTATTAATAATGTTGATTATATACTGACATTTCTCATTTTCATTTCTTAATAGAGAATTTGCACTATATATTATTTATAAAATACACAGATATTTAAAAATATTAATAAATAGCGATATAACTGCGATTTTAAATAATATTAATTGAAAAATTAATGATAGGATAAAATATGAGTATAGGAAATGTATGTAAAATACTTTCTTTATCATAGTGTGAGAAAAGTATCTCTTGATAAATATATCTTGATAAAATATATGAAGAAGTTAAAAAATTTTATTTAAATAATTTTGAAAAAAGAACTAGAACTAGAACTAATTTTAAGAAGAACTAGAATAAGATGTATATGTGTGTATGTGTGTATGGTACATGATATATGTACATGGTATATGTACATACATATGTTATTTATCTTTTATAACACAATATCTTTTTGCAACATTAAAACAAATTTTTGCAGTTCCAGAAAATATTCAAATTTCTTAAAAATATTCAGAAGAAAAAGAATTATTTTATATATATTACATTCTAAGTATTACTGGTGTCAACGCTTCTTGAAAGTATTTATATAATATTGCATTATTACAATTTATTAGTCATTTTTGTTAAATGTTTGCTTACTTATGCATGCCTGTTAATAACACTACAACGGTCGTAATTGATGAGATAAACTAAAAAATGTCAATTTGTCTTCTTAAATAATTATTACGTATATAATTATTTATAATAAATAATTGTACTCATAATAAACATTTTACAACGTACCTCATAAAGAAATTTGTAGCCATACTGAAAAAGTCCAATTCCATAGAATCTGACTAGCGCTTGAGATATTTGCAATAAAAGCTGTGATATCTATATTGATATAAACAACTTTTAATAAACATTTAATGTATATGTATATTTACAAATTTTTATTTTTGCTTAAATTTAAATCATGATTTATTTTAATAATATTGAATAAATTAATATTAAAACTTACATTTTCCCGAATTTCAATATTAAAAGTAGAGTAAGATACTTTGTTTATTAAATTTCCTGTTGCATTTGCCTAAAGTCGAAATATGTAAAATAAAATTTGAATAATCCTTTTAATTTATCAAAGTCATACTAGTAATATTTGATATTATTTAATAATTGTTGAAAGAAAATTGATATAAATACATTTTCAATGCAGAATTAGTACCTTAGTGCAGACTATTTCGCATACATAATTAATGAAGAACAATTTCAAAATGTTTTGGCATATCCAGAATAGCATTAAAATAGTAAATAATATTTTGTTAGCTTTAATATAATTGTTGATGAGTATCACACTGAAAAGTTCACGTAAATCGAGCGCTAACCAAAAGAAATTACATCCCATTTTGAAAGTCATCTGTGCTCCAAATATCGAATCTACCTCCTGAGATATTTTACGTAATGAAGATGTCTACAGACAAACACAATATTAAATTTTCCTGCTCAAAATAACTATGATTGATAGAATTTACGTTAAGTTTCTTACATTACGATCCATATCAACCATTCGTTACTTAAAGTTTGTGGACATCTATGTTGGAACATGGAATTTTTCCAAGGTTGCTTTATTTCATTGTTGTTATCTCTTGTTAAATTCAAAAGATGTTGATTAACTTGATCAAATTTTAATCCTATATATCTAAAAATGTAAAAGAAAATTAATAGATGTAATGTAATAAATATATATATAAAATTGTGACAATTTAAATATTAATATATCGATATATTAAAGAATTTTAAAGAAAGTTTATATTTTTATGCATTACAATACTCTTTATAACTTTAAAAATAATTATATCAAAAGAATTTTTGTATAAACATATACCAACGTGAAAAGATATATCAACCCAAAAATACCTTTAAACATCAAATCATTGATTACGTTAATGTAAGAGCAATAATTTCGCACAAAGAGAGCAAACATAGATGTTAAAATATTATAGTTAAATTCATGTTTCATCCAGTATGCCGATCCATAGCTCATTATTGTAATTATTAAAAGCCATCCCAGGATGAGACACATTGTTTTTTTGTACAGCTTGTGATAATCTGTCATTGTTTCGATATTCAGCAATGTATTATCGACTTATTGATCTTCCTCAAACAATTTTTAAATTTCTATCACAAAGAGGCAGTGCGATGGGCAAATAATTAATATTTACAATTAGTTGGACAATTTTATGTGTGGTAGATCTTATACGTATATTTAATAATGTAGTCTAATGTAATTGAATTATCTAATGTAATAAATATCTATAAAGTTTTTCAAAGAAAAATTAAAGAGGTATTTATGTTTGAATTTTATATATTGGGTTGGGGAAAAAGTTTCTTCGTATTTTCCGGCAGATGGAATTAGAATCGCATAACCTTGATAATATTAATCGGATCTGTCAATACTTTGTGTGCGTTTGAAAGGTGACATATCATAAAGAAAAAGTAGCAAAAAAGTAGTGATATTTATCTATTCAGTTAAAAGTTATTGCATCTTGAAAATGAGTGAAGAGAAAGAAGAAATTCGATACATTTTAAAATTTTATTTTAAAAAAGGGAAGAATGCAACTCAGGCAGCTAAAAAAATTTGTGATGTTTATGGACATGATGCTGTATCAATACGTGTTGCACAAATCTGGTTCAAGCGTTTTCAATCTGGAAATTTTAACGTCAAAGATACACCTCGCTCTGGTCGACCGATCACTGAAAAAGTCGATGAAATTATGGAAATAATTGAACAAGACCGGCATATTAGCAGTCACGAAATCGGTAAGCAACTGAACATCGACTACAAAACAGTTTTAAACCATTTGCAGAAAGCTGGATACAAAAAAAAGCTCGATGTTTGGGTGCCACATGATTTAACAGTCAAAAATTTAATGGATCGATTTTCTATCTGCGAATCATTGTTAAAACGAAACGACATCGAACCATTTTTGAAACGGCTCATAATAGGCGATGAAAAATGGATCACGTATGACAATAATGTACGAAAAAGATCGTGGACAAAGCGAAATGAAGTTCCGCAAACTGTGGCAAAGCCAAAATTGACGCCAAGAAAAGTGATGCTGAGTGTGTGGTGGAATTACAAAGGAATCGTTCACTACGAGCTGCTGCCGTCCGGTCAAACAATTGATTCTAACCTTTACTGTCAACAACTGGAAAGATTACGCCAGGCAATTGAGAAAACGCGACCAGAATTGATCAATAGGAAAGGCGTCGTCTTTCATCACGACAACGCGAGACCTCATGTATCTATAGCGACTCGTCAAAAATTAAGAGAACTTGGCTGGGAAGTTTTGATGCACCCACCTTATAGTCCTGACCTTGCACCATCAGACTACCATTTATTTCGATCTCTACAGAACTCTCTTAATGGTACGAAGTTGGCTTCAAGAGAGGCCTGTGAAAATCACTTGTCACAGTTTTTCGCCCAGAAATCACACAAGTTCTACAATGACGGGATTATGGTTTTACCTCAAAGATGGCAAAAGGTGGTCGAACAAAACGGCACATATTTAATTTCATAAGCTTCATTTCAAATATGAATAAAATTTGTTTCATTTTTGCAATAAAATACGAAGAAACTTTTTCCCCAACCCAATATTTTCTTATATACTTTGCATGAATAAATTATCAAATTTGTAATGGTGCACTCCGATGCACCGTTCCGAATTCCCGGCAATATCATCAGCCGGAAGCTGCCGCCCGGCAGAACACCGGGCAAGAGCAGGGGCGCGGTGCGTCCACATTTTATTCTTTTAAACAAAGACCGGGGCCGTTAGATCTCGGAGTTGTAAAATGGCCGAAAATTGCCGAGCGAAGCCGAGGCGGCCCGAACGACCGACCGGCGAAAGCCCGCGCTCGGCGCACACCCGAACCCCTCCGAACGGGCCCGACCGTACCGTTCCGCATTAACCCGTTCGGAAAAGGTAACACCGCCGCGTGCCGACGCGGATAATTAGCCGGTATAAAAAAACCGTATTTCGGCTGATTAGGACATTCTCCTGATCCGCTCTTGGCCGTATGCTCAAGAGAATTCTCCGAAAAAACCTAAAACCGGCACTACCGCCCCGATCAATCAGGTCGAGAGTACTCAGCCTGAGCCGAGAGTTCTCGCTATCGCGTGGGGTACTGCCTCCATCCACTCCTCCGCATCCCGGCTGGAAAAATCCACGGAAGGTGGAGTTCAGAGCCGCCCCGCTCGAGAGTTCTCGAGGTTAGCCGTATCAAAACGCGATCCTGCAATATCGAGCAATATTTCCCTTCGAGGAACCAGAATATCTATACGCGAAATCCGACAGCTTTTTCGCCGATTACGGGATTTCCGGAACGACGGGATTCCCCGCGTAAGAAACGCGGCAAAAACATCGCCACAACAAACGCGAGGTCTTCGACCGATTCCGAACGCATAGACGCGCACGTCATAACAGTCGTCGCGTACATACGCGTTCATACACACGCAATTATACCAGCGCATTTATACAATTGCTTTTATACACGCGCATTCATACAATTACATTTATACACGCGCAATTATACAACCGCATTTATACACGCGCAATTATACAATCGCATTTATACACACGCATTTATACCATCGCATTTATACACGCGCGTGATACACTCGTTTTCATACGCTCATGTTTATACACTCGCATCAATATACACGCAATTATACACTCTCAGTTATAATTTGTACACGCATTTTATCTGAATAAATTATTATTTTACCTTTAACTCATTCACGATTAATTACCCGAAATCCAACGAGCTAGACGCAATTTACTCCGAAAAATCGGACCGTTACAAATTAATAAATTATTATTAAAATGTCCAGAGAAGAAATTTTTATTAATAATGTGTTATCATATATATTGCATATTTTGACAATTTGTTTGCTAAACGGATAAATATTAAATATTAAATAGAATTATATATATACATATATATATATATATATATATATATATATAACATTAATTTTCGTAGAACATACATAATAAGAACGAAAAATACAATATAGCCGAAAATTAATTTTCGTAGAGAGAGAGAGGGGGGGGGAAGAGAAAGAGAGAGAGAGAGAGAGAGAGAGAGAGAGAGAGAGAGAGAGAGAGAGAGAGAGAGAGAGAGAGAGAGAGAGAGAGAGAGAGAGAGAGAGAGAGAGAGAGAGAGAGAGCACATATATACAATATGATCAAAAAATGTAATAACGGAAGGAAAATGATTTTTTATACAAAATTATGCTTTGTCAGAAATATATTCGGATTACATAACATCTTATGATCGTGTAAGTTTTCACACACAGAATATTATATGAAATATTAATAATATATCTTATGGAAGATATTACACATTACACGTGTTGAATATTATGTGCCGATAGAATTAAACATATTGTTTTTGCATCTCATCTTCGTTATAATTTTCTAAATGTATTTATTTATTTGTATATGATTGTAGTAATATAACTAAAACAGTAACAACAGACATAGTAACCTAAAAAAAGGAAAGAACGATAGTTTTTTTATATTCATCACAGATTTAGTTATTTTTATAATGGATAATTATGTCATTATAAGTACTTTTTGAAGAAATTTGAAGCCAAACGGGAAGAGTCCGAGTCCGCAGAATCTGAATGGTAATTGAGTCATAAATAAAAATTGTAGAATCTGTAAAATTAATAGAATGGAGCATTTAATGTATATAATCTTTCTATGAATTTAAATAAAAGTTAAATAAAAGTTAAACTTTAATAAAAGTTTATATTTCAATAACAAAAATTAATACATTAAATGTTAAAACTTACATTTTCACGAATTTCAATATCAAAACTAGAATATGATAAATTACTTATAAACTTTCCTGTTGCATTCGCCTAAAATTTGAATATATAAAATAAAAATAGTGTTACTTTTTTAACATTAAATTTGTTATATACAGGGTGTCCGTCAATTTTCGACTTTAACGAAATAAAGAAGTAGATTGGCTCAAATTAAGAAGGAATGACCTGTATTGTTTTGGGATTGTCGCAATAATTAACGAAATATTAAATAAAGAAGATCGGCCAATCTGCGTGAGTAGAAGCGCGCAGCGACGAGAGTCGTCCCACTGTAATCCGATACTACGAGCGCGGCGAAGCGGTGGGCGGGTCGCTCTCCGAAACATGATGGTGGTTTGCGATATATCGCAATACCGCACCGAAAAATAACCCGTCCTTTTAGTAACTACAGCTGACAGCTGAGCGGACATGTGAGTGTAAGCGTACGTGTGAGTTCGACGCCTTCGCACTATCATTACACTCTCATGTCCGCTCAGCTGTTGCGTGCTGCTGGTGTGCGCAGTCTAGTAACAGCGTCGAGAGCTAAGACGTTTTAAAAAATATCTTGTGTTTGCGTAGTAAATTAACAGAGAAAATGAAGTGTACTCTGCAGGAATATATGAATATGATTGTGGTATACGGACTAGGGAGAAAATACTTATCGTGCGGCGGCAATTTACATGAAATCATTTCTCGGGCGTGCACGAAAACCAAGTGGCCGTACAATTTTACATGTTGTGCAATAAATTATGTGGAACTGGGTGTCGTGCATAATATCGTGATAAGCGGTCCAGCAATGCGCCTTCGTGTACGAGAAAGGTGCTTCTTGAAGCATTTTATCATCGTCTCATTATCAACGTGTGCAATACATTTTATCGAGGGATTTTCAACCACGGATCAATTTTTGTAAAGGTACTGTCACCATTAATTTTTTACATTTACGATATATTCAGCGTATAGTAATGGCATTTTGAATAATTTTCAAATTGAGAGTGGAATAGGCCTATGGGGGAAACCACTATAAAAAAGCGCACTATACTATCTACCGCAAGGTGGTGTAGAAATGATAGCGCATCATTTTCTCGCCACTAAAAGGACGGGTCATTTTTCGGCGCGATATTGCGATATATCGCAAACCACCATCATGTCTCGGAGAGCGACCCGCCCACCGCTTCGCCGCGCTCGTAGTATCGGATTACAGTGGGACGACTCTTATCGCTGCGCGCTTCTACTCACGCAGATTGGCCGATCTTCTTTATTTAATATTTCGTTAATTATTGTGACAATCCCAAAACAATACAGGTCATTCCTTCTTAATTTGAGCCAATCTACTTCTTTATTTCGTTAAGGTCGAAAATTGACGGACACCCTGTATATTATCATTTAATAAATCAAATAATTATTAAAAGTAAATTTCAAGTAAAAATTTCTTTTCTAAAGTTCATACCTTGATGATAACTCTTTCACATTCATAATTTATGAGAAAAAGTCTGAAGATATGTAAGAAAAGCAATACTAGTATTAGAGTGATAAATTGTATATTATTATTATTAGGGTCGACCATGAATATCACATCAAAAACATTTTGAAAGCCACATGCTATGAAAGCGAAATGACATCCCATTTCGATAGTCATTTGTGTTCCAAATATTAAATCAATTTTCCGAGATATTTTACGTAACTCCAAATGAAGATGTCTACGTAAACGTAATAAAATATTAATTTGTCGTGTGAAGCACAGGTATAATTAATTAAATCGATACTAATTCTCTTACATTAAAATCCATATTATACGTGCGCTTTTTTGAGCTTTTGTATATCTAAATTGATGGAACAGTAATACGGGATGTTCCCAAGCTGGCTTCATTCTACATTTATTTATATTTGTTAATTTCTCGAGATATTTATTGATTTGATCAAATTTTACTCCTACGTACCTAAAAATTGAAAATATTAGTAGACAATTAATAGATATAAACATATATTAATTATATATTAATAGACAATTAATAGATATAAACAAATATTTTTCTATATTTATACAACAATACTAACCAAAGCATACTCGTTATGGTTAAATCGCTGATAACATTAATATTAATTATAAACATAAGTATTAACTCAACATATATAATTTGCGTAATGTTATCATTTCTGCTTCTTAAATGTAGAATTTCCAAACCAATTTTTAATATAAGTATAATAAACCATCCTAAAATAAACCATATTGTTCTCATATGTAAATTGTAATCTATTATTGCTCCTAATTTTTCCAATGTATCGTCCACAACGGTGAGATTCTTTATACAATTTCTAAATGCCTGATACATAAGAAAGTAATATGTAGTAAATTATAAATATGTAGTAATTAGTTCTTTATATTCCTAATATCGAATTGTATCGAAACATATTGACAAATTTTATGTCTAGTAATTTAATCATTTAATCTTATAAAAGATGTAATGTATGTTATGATGTAATACATGAATATATATATATTATTATTTTTGCAACATTTTATATTTATTTCTTTCGTATCTTATCTTTTAAGAAATATATATAATTGATATGTGCACACATATGTATATATATATGTATATATATATATATATATATATATATATATATATATATATACAGGCTGACCCATTTTAACTTAGGCAGCCAAATAACTCGAAAAATAAGCACACTACGAAAAAATGGTTAGAATCAAAATTTCGTCATTTCGAGGGGGACGTACAATGACGTTAAAATCAGCCCCCCCACCCCTCCCCCTGGGCGGTGAGGGGGGCAAGTTTGAAATCTTAAATGGGAACCCCTATTTTTTATTGCATATTCCTGTAGCTTATCTCGAGAGCTTTCCAAAACACTATAATTAAGTACCTTTTTATTAAGTACTTTTTGAGTTATAAGGCTTGAAATAATTTCTTAATTTTACATAAACCATAAAATATCTAGTAAACCATTCATTTTTCGATTATCTTACCTTCATACTTTTATGTACAAAATAATGAGAGGAATCAATTGGTGTAAAGAAAACACATAGTTGTTTCTAAGAAAAAATATGTAATTTGCAATTAACAATTCCATATTTTTTCTTAAAAACAACTGTATGTTTTCTTTACACCAATTGATTCCTCTCATTATTTTGTACATAAAAGTATGAAGGTAAGATAATCGAAAAATGAATGGTTTACTAGATATTTTATGGTTTATGTAAAATTAAGAAATTATTTCAAGCCTTATAACTCAAAAAGTACTTAATAAAAAGGTACTTAATTATAGTGTTTTGGAAAGCTCTCGAGATAAGCTACAGGAATATGCAATAAAAAATAGGGGTTCCCATTTAAGATTTCAAACTTGCCCCCCCTCACCGCCCAGGGGGAGGGGTGGGGGGGCTGATTTTAACGTCATTGTACGTCCCCCTCGAAATGACGAAATTTTGATTCTAACCATTTTTTCGTAGTGTGCTTATTTTTCGAGTTATTTGGCTGCCTAAGTTAAAATGGGTCACCCTGTATATACACGGTGGGCCATTTTAATCGATGCACCTGAATATCTCCGTTGGTAAGCCGAATACAAAAAAATTGTTCAGACAACAGTTGTATGGCTTGAAGGGGGACATAAGATGGTATCATTGGTTTTATCTTGAAAAGTTGTTTGAAGGTCACATGAAGGCTACCTCCAATTTTTTTAATGGAACCCCCTATTTTTTATTACTTATTCTTATAGCTTATCTCGAGAGCTTTTCGAAACACTATAATAAAGTATTTCTTCATTGAGTACTTTTCGAGTTATGAGGCTTGAAATCATTTCTTAATTTTACATAAACCATAAAATATCTAGTAAAATATTCATTTTTCGATTATCCTACCTTAATACTTTTATGTACAAAATAATGAGAGGAATCAATTGCTATAAAGAAAACATACAGTTGTTTTTGAAAAAAAATATGGAATTGTTAATTGCAAATTACATATTTTTTCTTAGAAACAACTATGTGTTTTCTTTACACCAATTGATTCCTCTCATTATTTTGTACATAAAAGTATTAAGGTAGGATAATCGAAAAATGAATATTTTACTAGATATTTTATGATTTATGTAAAATTAAGAAATGATTTCATGCCTCATAACTCGAAAAGTACTCAATGAAGAAATACTTTATTATAGTGTTTCGAAAAGCTCTCGAGATAAACTATAAGAATAAGTATTAAAAAATAGGGGGTTCCATTAAAAAAATTGAAGGTAGCCTTCATGTGATCTTCAAACAACTTTTCAAGATAAAACCAATGATACCATCTTATGTCCCCCTTCAAGCCATACAACTTTTGTCTGAACAATTTTTTTGTATTCGGCTTACCAACGGAGATATTCAGGTGCATCGATTAAAATGGCCCACCGTGTATATACAGGGTATTCTAGATCACCCGTACACCCCTTTTCCTTCAAAAACTAAGCATTTTAGAGAAAAACGATTTCGACAAAAATTATATGGTTTTGAGGGGGACATAAGATGGTGTCATTGGTTTGACCTTGGATGGCATCGTTAAGATCAGGTCAAGGACACCTTTAATTTCTTAAATGGAACCACCTATTTTTTATTGCATATTCTTATAGCTTATGTCGAGAGCTTTCCAAAACCTTATAATAAAGTATTTTTTCATTGAGTACTTTTCGATTTATGAGGCTTAAAATAATATCTTAATTTACATAAACTATAAAATATCTACTAAAATATTTATTTTTCGATTATCATACCTTAATACTTTTATGTACAAAATAATGAGAGAAATCAATTGGTGTAAAAAAACACATAATTGTTCCGAAGAAAAAATATGTAATTTGCAATTAACAATTACATATTTTTTCTTAAAAACGACTGTGTATTTTCTTTACACCAATTGATTCCTCTCATTATTTTGTACATAAAAGCATTTTGTACATTAAGGTAAGATAATAAAAAAATGAATATTTTACTAGATATTTTATGGTTTATGTAAAATTGAAAAATTATTTCAAGCCTCATAACTCGAAAAGTACTCAATGAAAAAATACTTTATTATAATGTTTTAGAAAGCTCTCGATAAGCTATAAGAATATGCAATAAAAAATAGGTGGTTCCATTTAAGAAATTAAAAGAAATTAAAGGTGTCCTTGACCTGATCTTAACGATACCATCCAAGATCAAACCAATCACACCATCTTATGTTCCCCTCAAAACCATACAATTTTTGTTGAAAACGTTTTTCTCTAAAATGCTTAGTTTTTGAAAGAAAAGGGGTGTACGGATTGTCTAAGATACTCTGTATATATATATATATATATATATATATATATATATATATATACGTATATATATATATATATATATATATGTGTGTGTGTATCAATAAATGTCATAATAAAAGTTATTATAGATAGATGTAATAGAGAAGTGTATGTAAAATTGATATTATATACATGTTATTGTACATACATATAAAAAAATGAAAATTTGATACTTAATAATTTATGATATATCAATTTATGATATTTTAAATCTTATATATTTATGTGAAATAATATTACCAATTTTTTAGCATAAATATTATAGAAAAAAGGTATAAATAATATTTTACAATCAATAATTTTGAATATTTAAGCTGCAGTAATATTTTTCTATGTTAAGTTTCTTACCTTGTTATGGTATATTCCAACGATAATTGACAAAAACGCTATAAACATATTTGTTCCAAACCAAATATGATATAAAGTGGTATAATGAAATGTAAAAGGTATTACTATATATATATAAGCACAATTATATAAGGACCACAATACGAACATGTATAGAACATTGAACCATTGTTTTGAGATACTCGAAACAGGAAAATGTATCAGTCTTGAACCGCATACATAACTGATTATTAACAATGGTGATAAAATTTTTCGAATACTCATAATGTAAGCATGAGACTTCGAATTGTACTTCCTTTGCCAACAATTGCATTGAAATTGCACGTAATGATAGGATCTTTCATTATATTTTTCCATAATGAAACAATCGATGTACTGAATTTTACATGTTGCAAGCTATAAAAAGAGGAACGATTGGATACACATTGGATCACATGTTTTCAAGCAAAATATACATTTAAAATACAAACATTGTTGACTTTGGAGACTTTAATTTTTTATTTTTACTTATATGATCCTATTTAATATTATTATACAATTAAGAATACGAAATAATGAGATATTATATTTTATTATAATTTTAATCAGATTTTATCAATTTTGATAATATATGTTGATTGAATGATAAATGTAATTAAATATATATGAATATATATAAATATATTGAATATTAAATGTGATGACAAATGTGAAACACAAATGAGATATTGGATAAAATAAAATATATTAATTGTACAAAATATTGTTATAAATTTTAAAAAGAAATTAAACTGGCCAACGAAATGGTATATGTAAACGATATATTGAACCACGGTAAATGACTTATAGAAATTCATAATCTTCAATCAAATACATAAATGATTATTAACAAAGGCAATACAATTTTTCAAATGCTCTTCCTTATAGTGCCGCCCTGTAATGTTTTCTTATTTGAATATTTATGCTGCAGTAATATTTTTCTGTGTTACGTTTCTTACCTTGTCATGGTATATTCCAACGATAATTGACAAAAACGCTATAAACATATTTGTTCCAAACCAAATATGATATAAAGTGGCATAGCGATCTTAAATAATATTAATTGAAAAATTAATGATAAAATAAAATATGAATATAGGAAATGTATATAAAATATCTCTTGATAAATATCTCTTGATAAAATGTATGAAAAAATTAAAAAATTTTATTTAAATAATTTAAAAAAAAGAACTAGAACTAGAGCTAATTTTAAGAAGAACTAGAATAAGATGTATATGTGTGTATGTGTGTATAGTATATGTACATACATATGTTATTTATCTTTTATAACACAATATATTTTTGCATTAAAACAAATTTTTGCAGTTCCAGAAAATATTCAAATTTCTTAAAAATATTTACAAGAAAAAGAATTATTTTATATATTACATTCTAAGTATTACTTGTGTCAACACTTCTTGAAAGCATTTATATAACATTGTATTATTACAATTTATTAGTCATTTTTGTTAAATGTTTGCTTACTTATGCATGCCTGTTAATAACACTACAACGGTCGTAATTGATGAGATAAACTCAAAAATGTCAATTTGTCTTCTTAAATAATTATTACGTATATAATTATTTATAATAAATAATTGTACTCATAATAAACATTTTACAACGTACCCCATAAAGAAATTTGTAGCCATACTGAAAAAGTCCAATTCCATAGAATCTGACTGGCGCTTGAGTTATTTGCAATAAAAGCTGTGATATCTATATTGATATAAAAAACTTTTAATAAACATTTAATGTATATGTATATTTACAAATTTTTATTTTTGCTTAAATTTAAATCATGATTTATTTTAATAATATTGAATAAATTAATATTAAAACTTACATTTTCCCGAATTTCAATATTAAAAGTAGAGTAAGATACTTTGTTTATTAAATTTCCTGTTGCATATGCCTGAAATCAAAATATGTACAATAAAATTTGAATGATCCTTTTAATTTAACAAAGTCATACTAGTAATATTTGATATTATTTAATAATTATTGAAAAAAAATTGATATAAATACATTTTCAATGCAGAATTAGTACCTTAGTGCAGACTATTTCGCATACATAATTAATGAAGAACAATTTCAAAATGTTTTGGCACATCCAGAATAGCATTAAAATAGTAAATAATATTTTGTTAGCTTTAATATAATTGTTGATGAGTATCACACTGAAAAGTTCACGTAAATCGAGTGCTAACCAAAAGAAATTACATCTCATTTTGAAAGTCATCTGTGCTCCAAATATCGAATCTACCTCCTGAGATATTTTACGTAATTCCGAATGAAGATGTCTACAGACAAACACAATATTAAATTTTCCTGCTCAAAATAACTATGATTGATAGAATTTACGTTAAGTTTCTTACATTACGATCCATATTAACCATTCGTTACTTAAAGTTTGTGGACATCTATGTTGGAACATGGAATTTTTCCAAGTTCGCTTTATTTTATTGTTGTTATCTCTTGTTAAATTCAAAAATTGGTTAACTTGATCAAATTTTAATCCTATATATCTAAAAATGTAAAAGAAAATTAATAGATGTAATGTAATAAATATATATATAAAATTGTGACAATTTAAATATTAATATATCGATATATTAAAGAATTTTAAAGAAAGTTTATATTTTTATGCATTACAATACTCTTTATAACTTTAAAAATAATTATATCAAAAGAATTTTTGTATAAACATATACCAACGTGAAAAGATATACCAACCCAAAAATACTTGTAATCACCAAATCATTGATTACGTTAATGTAAGAGCAATAATTTCGCACAAAGAGAGCAAACATAGATGTTAAAATACTATAGTTAAACTCATGTTTCATCCAGTATGCCAATCCATAGCTCATTATTATAATTATTAAGAGCCATCCCAAGATGAGACACATTGTTTTTTTGTATATCTTGTGATAATCTGTCATTGTTCCGATATTCAACAATGTATTATCGACTATATCGATCTTCCTCAAACAATTTCTAAATTTCTTCACAAAGAGGCAGTGCGATAGGCAAATAATTAATATTTACAATTAGTTGGACAATTTTATGTGTAGTAGATCTTATACGTATATTTAATAATGTAGTCTAATGTAATTGAATCATCTAATGTAATACATATCTATAAACTTTTTCAAAGAAAGATTAAAGAGGTATTTATGTTTGAATTTTATATATTTTCTTATATACTTTGCATGTAATAAATTATCAAATTAATAAATTATTATTAAAATGTCCAGAAAAGAAATTTTTATTAATAATTTGTTATCATATATATTTCATATTTTGATAATTTGTTTGCTAAACGCATAAATATTAAATATTAAATAGAATTAATATTTATATATATTATAATATATTTTATAATATTAACATTTTTATAACTACTATATACATCAACAATATTTAAATACACATTCAAAAGTGTTCGTTATTAATATGCAAATAATTAAGAATTTCCCATACATACCTTATCATGATACACTCCGAACACAATTGACAATAATGTTATTAAAATATCTAGGACAATGCATATATGATATTCGGTATTAAAATATTCATTATTAAAGTAAGATATTATTGCAGACTTTAATAAGAATAAATAAATTGACCAAAATAGCAGCATATATAGGAAACTAAACTATATTCTTGAGTGAGCTACAGGAAATTCGATAATACTTAAACCAGACACATAACTGATTATCAAGAGCGGTGATAAAACTGTACGAATACTTTTAGTCATTATGTATACTGTTCCGATTTCGAACTGCATTTCATTTGCGGATTGGTTGTTCTAGCTTCATCATATGATTATGATCTTTATAATTTCAATTAGAACATTAAGTTATTGAAATATAATCGATCTGCTTATATGCGATATATTTAAACAATTTAGATAATGATGTGTCTTCTTTTCAGATAGAATATGTAAAAACATAATTATATTCATTACATATACATAACAGACATATGAATATTGTTCTTAATATATGATTTCTTTTCATTACTTTATTTTTTATCTCTTTATAAAAAACTATAATATATGTTGAAAATGTTACCAAATAAAAAATGAGTAAATAATGTCTATTGCAACCAATAACTAATTTGCTTTTAACGTATAATAACGTTTTAGAAGCTATATATATATATATATACATTTATAAATAATCGTAAATCGGTGCTTTCCTTTACGTGATTATTCTATCAAATATTCTATCATATTGACTTTATAGATGAAATTAATTTTATGCAAAGAATAATTCTTATGACAACGAATAAGCTAAAGATATATCTGATATCTATATAAAGTAAAAAGTTGTGATTTTTATTTGCAATGTTTCGTAAAAAAATGACAAATATATCAATTTAATAGAATATATAATAAATGTCACTTATTTAAAAAAATTTGTATTACATATTACTTATTTTAAAGGGGGGAGGTCAATGTCCATTTAGGTTTTAACTATTTAGGTATTATACTTTTTATAACTTATTTAACATATTTTTATCAATCTGAGTATTAATATAACTACGATGATCATGACAGACGTGATAAATTGTAACAGCAAAAAAACAAAATTTTTTAAAATATTTATTGATTTAATTATTTGAAATTATATATTACACAATAATATAATGTTTGTTAATAATGTTGATTCCAGTTCTAGAAAATATTTAGAAGAAAAAGCATTATTTTATACATTACATTCTAAGTATTATTTGTGTCAATGCTTCTTGAAATCATTTGTACAACATTGTATTATTATAATTTAATAGTCATCATTTTTATTAAATGTTACCTTATTTATGCATGCCTGTATTAATAACACTACGGTCGTTGTCGATGAAATTAACTGAAAAATATTAATTTCTTTTTTTAAATAATTAATTACTTATGATAAATAATTGTGTTTGTAATAAACATTTCACAACGTACCTCATAGAGAAATTTTTTTTATAAGATAATTTATAAGAATACTGAAAAAGTCCAATTTCATAGAATCTAACTGGGGCTTGAGTTATTTGTAATAAAAGCTGTGATATCTATATTGACATAAAAAACTTTTAATAAACTGTATAATGTATATATTTACAAATTTTTATTTTTATTTTAAAATTAAATCATGGTTTATTTTAATAATATTGAATAAGTTAATATTAAAACTTACATTTTCCCGAATTTCAATATTAAAAGTAGAATAAGATATTTTGTTTATTAAATTTCCTGTTGCATTTGCCTGAAATCAGAATAAAATTTGAATAATTCTTTTTATTCAAAAATGTCATATATAAAATTTGATATTATTAATTAGATAATTGTCGAAAGAAAGTTTATATAAATACATTGGAATGCAGAATTAATACCTTAGTGCAAACTACATTGCATACATAATTAATGAAGAAGATTTTCAAAATGTTATGACAAAGCCGGAATAGCATTATAACAGTGAATAATGTTTTATCAGATTTGATATAATTGTTGATGAGTATCACACTGAAAAGTTCACGTAAATCTTGTGCTAACCAAAAGAAATTACATCCCATTTTAAAAGTCATCTGTGCTCCAAATATTGAATCTATCTCATGAGATATTTTACGTAATTCCAAATGATGATGTCTACAGACAAATATAATATTAAATTTTACTGCTCAAAACTCAATAACTACGATTGATGGAATTTATTTTCTTATATTACGATCCATATCAACCATTCATTACTTAAAGTAATGGAACCCGTTGCTAAGTGGAATTTTTCCAAGCTCGCTTTATTTCATGTTTGTTATCTCTTGTTAAATTCAAAAGATGTTGTTTAACTTAATCAAATTTTAATTTTATATATCTAAAAATAAAAAAGGAAATTAATAAATGTAATGTAATAAATTAATTATGTATTAATTAATATATAGATATATTAAAAAATTTTAAAGAAAACTTACATTTTTATGCATTATAATACAGTTTTATGAATTTAGAAATGATTATATTGTTACGCCCGCGGCGAGGACTTCGATAAATATCGAAGCCGCGCACGAAAGGTCGACCGCTCGCGAGTCGCGCGAAATAAATAGACACTTTTAAGAGGAACTTGGAACTTTAATGCACAACACAGAACAACACAAACGGTAACACAGAATGTAATACACAATATTAGCAATTCGGCTCGGCTCAATACAGAAACGCGTCCGCACAGCCAGACAGCTGGCTCCAAACTCAGCTGACAGTCGTTGTTTGTAAACAATCTTCCTACCGACGGGATCCGGACAACGGCAGGGCCGTGACGACTCGGGCGCGCGCGTAACAATATTAAAAGAATTTTTGTATAAAGATATACCAACGTGAAAAGATATACAAACCCAAAAATACTTGCAATGATCAAATCATTGATTTCATTAATGTAAAAGCATAATAATTTCGCACAAAGAGAGCACACATAGATGTTAAAATACTATAGTTAAATTCATGTTTCATCCAGTATCCATAGCTCATTATTGTAATTATTATTGTAATTATTATTGTAATTATTAGGAGCTATCCTATGATGAGATATATTGTCTTTTATACAGCTTGTGATAATCTGTCATTGTTCCGATATTCAACAATGTATTATCGATAATATCGATCTTCCTCAAACAATGTCTAAATTTCTGTCACAAAGAAGTGCGATGGGCAAATAATTAATATTTACAATTAATTTGATAATTTTATGTATGGTGGATCTTATATAATTAATAATGTAGTTTATCTAATGTAATTGAAATAGTTAAACTTTTTCGAAAAAGCATTGAAATATTTATTTATATTTTAATATTACATATTTTCTCATATACTATACATGCAATAAATTTTCAAATTAATAAATTATTATTAAAGTGTTGAGAAAAGAAATTTTTACCAATAATTTATTATCGCATATGTACATATAGTATAATACGTGATATATTGTATATTTTGACAATTTGTTTTGCTAAACGCGTAAATATTAAAATTTAAATATAATTAATATTATATATATATATATATATATATATAATTAATTAAATATAATAATAATATATAATAATATTATAATAATATTATAATATTATATAATAATATTATAATATATTTTATAATATTAATATATTTATAACTACTTTAAACATCAAAAATATTGAAATACACATTCAAAATTGCTCATTATTAATATGCAAATAATTGCTCATTATTAATATGCAAATAATTTGTCATACGTACCTTATCATGATACACTCCGAACACAATTGACAATAATGTTATCAAAATGTCTAGATTAGTGCATATTTGATATTAAAAAATTTTATTTCAAAGTAAGATATCAATGTAGATTTTAATAAGAAAAAATAAATTGACCAAAATAGCAGCATATACAGGAAACCAATATACACTAAACCATATTCTTGAATGAGCTACAGGAAATTCGATAATACTTAAGACATATAACTGATTATCAAGAGCGGTGTTAAAACTCTATGAATACTTTTAGTCATTGTATACATTCGATTCCAAACTACAATACATTTCATTTACGGGCTGTTGGTTGCATTAACTTCTTCAAATGATTATAATCTTTATAATTTCAACTAACGCACTTATAATTATTGAAATAATCGATCTATTATTACAATAAATTTTAAACATAACATAATTTGAATATAATAAATGACATTTATCTTTTACATTTAATACATTTAAAAACATAATTATATACATAATCATACACACATACACGCATACATATACAGGGTGTCCTAGACTACCCGTACACCCCTTTTCTTTCAAAAACTAAGCATTTTAGAGAAAAACGTTTTCAACAAAAATTGTATGGTTTTGAGGGGAACATAAGATGGTGTCATTGGTTTGACCTTGGATGGCATCATTAAGGTCAGGTCCAAGATACCTTTAATTTTTTAAATGGAACTATCTATTTTTATTGCATATTCTTATAGCTTATGTCGAGAGCTTTCCAAAACACTATAATAAAGTATTTTTTCATTGAGTACTTTTCGATTTATGAGGCTTAAAATAATATCTTAATTTTACATAAACTATAAAATATCTAGTAAAATATTTATTTTTCGATTCTTACCTTATTGCTTTTATGTACAAAATAATGAGAGGAATCAATTGGTGTAAAAAAAACACATAATTGTTTCGAAGAAAAAATATGTAATTTGCAATTAACAATTACATATTTTTTCTTAAAAACAACTGTGTGTTTTCTTTACATCAATTGATTCCTCTCATTATTTTGTACATAAAAGTATTAAGGTAAGATAATAAAAAAATGAATATTTTACTAGATATTTTATGGTTTATGTAAAATTGAAAAATTATTTCAAGCCTCATAACTCGAAAAGTACTCAATGAAAAAATACTTTATTATAGTGTTTGGAAAGATCTCGACATAAGCTATAAGAATATGCAATAAAAATAGGTGGTTCCATTTACAAAATTAAAGGTATCCTTGACCTGACCTTAACGATGCCATCCAAGGTCAAACCAATGACAACATCTTATGTTCCCCTCAAAACCATACAATTTTTGTCGAAAACGTTTTTCTCTAAAATGCTTAGTTTTTGAAAGAAAAGAGATGTATTGGTGGTCTAGAACACCCTGTATATTCATAACAGATATATAAACATTGTCCTAATACATTTTTCTTTATTTTTTGTTTCAAGAATTTGTACAATGCCATTATATGTATTAAAAAATATTGTTAAATAATAAAAATTGATGTCTATTATGATCAATTTTTGTTTTTTTATTATAATAATGTTTCAAATATAATAATATTTTAAAAATAGTATATATATTTCAGAAATAATCGTAAATTGTTGGTTTTTCTATATGTTAATAATGTTTATTATTCCATTAAATACTGACATTATGTATAAAATTGATTTTATGCAAAAAATGATTTTTCTGAAATAAAATAAGTTTTATGAAATATGGATTATTGAAATAACGAATAAAATATAAAAAAAATTTAATATAAAAGTGAAATAAACATATTTGAATTTTTATATATCGTGTAATGATCTTATAAAGAGATAACAAATATTTTAATTTAGAGAGAGTACAGTATATAATAAATATAACGTATTTAAATGAATTTATATTACATATCAATTATTAGAGGTCAATGTGCATGATAATTTGTACTAAATATTATTATTACATGTACTTTAAAATATTATTAAACAGTGACACAGTGTTGATTATAAATAATATTAATTATAAATTAAAAATATAATGATAATATAAATATAAAACATATTTATAAAATACTTTTTATCACAATGTGACAAAAAGTATTGTATCTTTTGATAAAATATAAAGAATTTTGAGAATTTATAATATTTATAAAAATAATTTTATTAAGAAGAAACCAGAAAAAAGATATATATTTATATATGCGCGTGTGTGTGTGTGTGTGTGTATGTGTGTGTATGTATGTACGCGTAGTTCATCTTTTACCACACAGTATCTTTCTGCAAAATTATTAAAATACATTTTTAACTTTAAGAATATATAAAATGTTTTGTTTAAAATATTTAAAACAAATTATTTTATATATCACATTCCAAATATTATTTGTCAATAATATTCTTGAAATTATTTATATAAAATTATATCATTACAATGTATTAATCGTTATTTCTTTGAAGTGTTTGTTTATTTATGCATGCCTGTATTAATAAAACTACAATAGTCGTAATCGACGAGATTAACTGAAAAATATGAATTCCTCTTTTCAAATAAATATTGTACATTTAATTATTTGTGATAAATAATTACGTTCATATTAAACATTTTAAAACGTACCCCATAGAGAAATTTGTAACCATATTGGAAAAGACCAATTCCATAGAATCTGATTGGCGCTTGAGTTATTTGCAATATAAGCTGTGATATCTATATTAATAAATAATGAAGTCCTTTTGTAATGTATATTTACTATTATTGCTCAAATATAAAACTATATATAAAACCTTTATTATTTATTTTTCCATAAACTGTATATAAGTAAATCATGATTTATTTTAATAATCTTATACATACATACTAGCACTTACATGTTCTCGAACATTAGTATCATAAGTAGAATCTGACATTTTGTTTATTAAACTTCCTGTCGTATTCGCCTTAAGTCGGAATATGCAAAATAAAATTTGAATAATACTTTAATTTCAGAAAAGCGATATGTAAAATTTGATATTACTTAATAATTAGATAATTGTCGAAAAAAAATTTCAAATAAATATGTTTTGAGCTTGAAATGCAGCATACCTTGGTGTTAATTTTTTCACATACATAATTAATGAAAAAGAGTTTCAAAATGTTATAACAAATCCAAAATAGTGATATAGCAGTGAATAATGTTTTATTAGATTTGATATAATTGTTGATGAGTATCACACTGAAAAATTCACGCAAATCGAGCGCTAACCAACAAAAAATACATCCTATTTTAAAAGTCATTTGAACTTCAAATATCGAATTTAGCTCACGAGATATTTTACGTAATTCCGAATGAAGATGTCTACAGACAAAAACACAATATTAAATTTTACTGCACAAAACTCAATAATTGATAGAATTTACTTTCTTACATTATAATCCATATCAGACATTCGTTGTTTAAAGCTTGTGGAAATTTATGTTCGAATATGGAATTTTCCCATGCTCGCTTTATTTTATGTTTGTTATCTTTTGTTAAATTCAAAAGATGTTGATTAACTTGATCAAACTTTAATCCTATGTATCTAAAAATGTAAAAAAGCTAATAATCAAAGGAATATATACATGCAAAATCATCGCATTTCTTTTAGTATATGTATATATCGATATATTAAAAGATTCCAAAGAACACTTATATTTTTATGCATTATAATGTAGTTTTATAAATTTAGACAAATTAAGATTATGTTAGAATAATTTATACATATGTATATATGTATGTATATATAGATATACCAACCCAAAAATACTTATAATAATGAAGTCGTTGATTATGTTAATAAAAAAACAATAATTTTGCACAAAGAAGATATACATAGATGTTAAAATATCATAGTTAAATTCATTTCTCATACAATATGCCGTTCCATAGGTCATTATTGTAATCATTAAGAGCCATCCTATGATGAGACACATTGTTTTTTTGTATATCTTGTGATAATCTGTCGTTATTCCGATATTCAGCAATGTATTATCGACAATATCGATTTTCCTCAAACAATTTCTAAATTTCTGTCATAAAAAGACAATGCGGTGGATCAAATAATTATTGTTAATAATTAGTTTCATAATTTTATGCATGGCGGATCCTTTAAAATTAATAATGTAGCTTATTTAAGGTAGTTGAAATAACTGTAACTTTTTCGAAAAGAATTAAAAAATGCATATATTCATTTATATATTTTCTTATATTTTATGCAATATTTTACACAATAAATTCTTAAATTAATGAATTATTAGTAAATATATCACATAAAGAAAAATTTTCATTAATAACTTGAATTTTGTAGGTATATTATGTGTAAATATTACATGTCTCTTCATGATAATTTGTTTTGCTAAACTGATAAATACTTAAAACTTTTGTATATACTATATATCTTCAAATATCAAAAATAGTACACGTACAAAAATAGTCACGTATAAAACTTCAAAGTTACTCATTATTAATATGCAATTAATTAGCAATTCTTCAAAAGCATACATACCTTATCATAATACATTCCGAACACTATTGACAATAATGTTAGTAAAATATCAAATCCAATGCTAATCCAATCCAATATATGATATATATGATAGTCAGCATTAAAATATTCATTATTTAAATAAGACATTATTACCGACTTTAATAAGAAAAAATAAATTGACCAAAATAGTAGCACATATAAGAAACTAAACCATGCTCTTGGACAACCGACAGGAAATTCGATAATAATTAAACCAGATACGTAACTAATTATCAAGAGCGGTGTTAAAACTGTTCGAATGCTTTTAGTCATTATGTATACCGTTTCGATTTGAAACTGCGTTTTTTGTAGACTGTTGGTTGCGCTCCATCATATGATTATGATCTTCATAATTTCAATTCAGGCACTTATAGTTATTGATCTCATCGACCTACTTATATATAATTATATTTAATCTGTTTATATGCGATATATAAAAAAAAACAGATAATGAATGATGTTTTTTTTTTAGATAGAACATGTTAAAACAAATTATATTCATTATAAATTTATAACAGAAATATGAATACTGTTATTAATGTTTTTATTTATTTTTTATTTCTTTATATAGTGCTATGATATATATTGAAAAATATTACTAAATAAAAAACAGTGTCTATTTTAATCAATGTCTATTTTCACTCATATAATAATGTATGTTAAATATAATAATAAAAACAGTATACATACATATATATATATATATATATATATATATATATATATAAGTAATTATAAATCATTGTTTTTCGTTGAATGGTTTATTATTATCTTGTTCATTTTTCCATTAATACTGACTTTATACATAAAATTGATTTTATGCAAAGAATGATATTTATAATTATTCTTAATAAGGTATGACTTATTTCGCGATCAGACTTTTTATATATATATATATATATATATATATATTTATATATTTATATATATATTTATTTATTTTTATATTTATTATATTTATATTTATTATATGATATTTATATTATATTTATGAAATAGAGAGATGAATTGTAGTTTAATATTACTGGCAATAACGAAAGAAATAATATTGAGATATTACTGAAATAGTCAAAATTATTAACTGATTCTCTTTCAATAAAATATCACTGATTTACAGCGCTGTACTTATAATTACTGTAATCAATGATTATTTACTGTTTTGCAGTGATAATACACTGATTCACTTTTAGAGAGTGCTTTATTCGACAACATTATTAAATATATTATTATACTAAGAGAAAAACGTCAAAATGCGGTACATGTCATGATGTCAAGAATTTGTGACATTAGACCGTCACTTTTACGTCATAAAAACGTCAATTCGTGACGTCAAGAATAGTCAGTGAATGATCAATTTGAAACGTCAAAATGATGTGTGCTTGCTACCTGGGTGATTGCAATTGCAATAAATTAATCAATACATAAGTAGCAATTATTTGGATAAGTATTACATTCGATATGCATGGTCGATTCAAATAATTGACATCTATGGGTATTTTCCGATTCATACATGATGCGCATAAAGTGACAGAAAATGTATAATATGCGTGACATGAACTATACATTTTCTGTCACTTCATGCGCATCATGCGTGAATCGGAAAGTATACTATGTACCGATCAATTCATTCCAATTATAGTCGGTAATTTCTCGCATGATAAAAAAATTATACATCTCTCATCGTCACGAGAACACAGCGCCTCTTTCGTCAAATGTGCGAATCGTACAAGAAAAATATGTGAAAAATGTAGCCACGACGGTGACGTTTCTTAATCAAAAAGTTTCACATTGAGACTTTGCATCGTCATATTTCTGCTTATAGAGCATATAGAGCAAAAATAAAGACACTTTCCTTATATAAATCGAACCCAAGCAATTGATTGAACCTAATAAGAATTTGATTGATTCAAAGGTTATTAAGAACCAATAATATGTATTACTCGCAACTTAGCCATTCGCGTAAAGATACACGGTGTGTCTTGCGCCTGAGTGATGACTCGACTTCAAGACACTACCGTGTCTCTTGATATATTGAAAAATATTACTAAATAATAAACAGTATCTATTTTAATCAATGTCTATTTTCATTTATATAATAATGTATGTTAAATATAATAATAAAAACAGTATACATATAAATATATATATATATATAAGAAGTAATTATAAATCATTGTTTTTCGTTGAATGGTTTATTATTATCTTGTTCATTTTTCCATTAATACTGACTTTATACATAAAATTGATTTTATGCAAAGAATGATATTTATAATTATTCTTAATAAGGTAGATAATAGGTTTTTATGAAAGATTTTTATGTATCTTGTAATATAATCTCTCATAAAGAAATAGCAAATATTCTAATTTAGCATAGTATATGGTAAATATTTAAATAAATTTATATTACTCGTACATATGAATTATTATATGTCCATGAGATTTTATATTAGATATTACTATTATATGTATTTAAAAATATTATTAAACAACATAGCGCCAATTACAAATAATATTAATTAAAAATGTAATAATAAAAAAACATGAATGTAAGAAATACCTATAAGATATTTTTCATGACAGTATGATAAAAAATATTATATCCCTTGATAAAGTATATGGAATTTTGAGACTTTATATAAAAATAACTCTTTTGTTAAGGAGAAATTAGAAAAAGATCTGTATTTATGTATATATGTATATATAAATATTATATATATATATATATATATATATATATATATATATATATATATACAGGGTGAGGCATCTAAAACAGGCCACCTGAATAACTCCGTTGGTAAGCCGAATATAAAAAAATTGTTCAGACAAAAGTTGTATGGTTTCAAGGGGGACATATGATGGTGTCATTAGTTTAATCTTGAAGAGCCACCCGAAGGTCACGTGAAGGTCAGCTCCAACTTTTTAAATGGGACACCTTATATGCTTTTGCATATTCTTGTAGCTCATCTCAAGAGCTTTCCAAAACACTACAATTATATTAGTTTTCATTAAATACTTTCCAAGTTATGAGGCTTGAAATCATTTTTTAATTTTACATAAACCGTAAAATATCTTGTAAAATATTCATTTTTCGATTATTTTACCTTAATACTTTTATGTACAAAATAATGAGAAGAATTAATTGGTGTAAAGAAAACACATAATTGCTTCGAACAAAAAAATGTAATTGTTAATTGCAAATTACATTTTTTTGTTCGAAGCAATTATGTGTTTTCTTTACACCAATTGATTCTTCTCATTATTTTGTACATAAAAGTATTAAGGTAAAATAATCGAAAAATGAATATTTTACAAGATATTTTACGGTTTATGTAAAATTAAAAAATGATTTCAAGCCTCATAACTTGGAAAGTATTTAATGAAAACTAATATAATTGTAGTGTTTTGGAAAGCTCTTGAGATGAGCTACAAGAATATGCAAAAGCATATAAGGTGTCCCATTTAAAAAGTTGGAGCTGACCTTTACGTGACCTTCGGGTGGCTCTTCAAGATTAAACTAATGACACCATCATATGTCCCCCTTGAAACCATACAACTTTTGTCTGAACAATTTTTTTATATTCGGCTTACCAACGGAGTTATTCAGGTGGCCTGTTTTAGATGCCTCACCCTATATATATATATATGTATATATATATACACACGCTCATATGTATGTGTGTAGGTTTGTTTGTTTGTGTGTATGTATGAAGAGTTTAATTTTTAAGACTAAACTACATCTTTATGCAACATTATTAAAATATGTTTTTAGCTCTAAAATATAGAGTTTTATTTAAAATATTTACAACAAATTCTTTCTTGCATGTGTATTATATACATATATTACATTTTATGTATATTATTTGTCTACGCTTTTTAAAGTTAATTACATAATATTGCATTCTTACAATGTTAATCGTTAATCGTTATTTCTTTTTAATGTTTGCTTATTTATGTACCCTTGTGTTATTAAAACTACAATGGTCGTAATCGATGAGATGAACTGAAAGATCTGAAAGATGTTAATTTCCCTTCTTCAATAATTATTATATATTTAATCGTTTGTAAATAATTACGCTTGTAATAAACATTTTATAAACCCTATGAACAACGTACCCCATAAAGAAATTTGTAGCCATACTGGAAAGGTCCAATTCCATAGAATCTGACTGGAGCTTGAGTTATTTGCAATAAAAGTTGTGATATCTATATTAATATATTAAAATAAAGTTTTAATGTATACATATACTATTTTTCATTTTTACTCAAACTATATATAAAATATTTATTACTTTTTATTATGACACAAATGATATATATAAATAAATCATAGTTAGTATTTTAATTTTAATAATCTTGTATATATTAAAACTTACATTTTCTCGAACATCAATATCATAAGTAGAATACGGTACTTTGTTTATTAAATTTCCTGTCCCATTCGCCTACAATCGGAATATGCAAAATAAAATTTGAAAAATACTTTAAATTCAAAAAAAGTAAAATTTTATATTATCTAATAGTTAGATAATTGTTGTAAAAAAATTAAATATGTTTTGAGTTTAAATGCAAAGTACCTTAGTATTAACCATTTCGCATACATAATTAATGAAGTAGAGTTTCAAAATGTTAAGACAAAGCAAAAGTAATACTGTAACAATCAATATTTTTTTAGATGTGACATAATTGTCAATAAGTATTGCATTAAAAAGTAGATGCAAATCGAGCTAGCCAAAGAAAATTACATCCCATTTTGAAAGTCATCTGTACTCTAAATATCGAATCTACTTCTCGAGATATTTTACGTAATTCAGAATGTTCGAAATCCGTAATTATTGTCGCGGTCTAAAAATTCGAAGAAATAACATCCGCATTTTTCCATTATAAAATCCGAAAATTCGAATTCAACGGGAATCGAGAAACTTCTCGAAAATTCTATTTTTCGGCAAAAAACCCGACCGTTCGAGTTATCTCTCGTTTTTTCGGTGTTAAAGAAACGCTCGGTACAAACAATTGACAATAACATTGTCAACCGCCGACAACAGCTAAGCCACCAAAGGGCATGCGCGCCCATGCGTCACGATCAGCTGATCGCCAATCAGCTGGTCAAAAGGGGCCGTGCGCATGACAAGTGCGAACTTTTTAACTTTTGACCTCATCGGTGGCCAATAATGCGCGGCGCCCTGAGGTCACCGCCAAAAATCGAAACTAATTGGTCCACGTCGCAGCGGGCCCAAAATCTCGCTCGCAATATAATGGGCACCGCGCGTGAACCCGGCGAAGTCTCGCACTTTACGCTCAGTACTCTAATCGACCGCTTTGTTACACCGCTTTACTCGAAAACAACCGCTTTCTTTTGGACACTCGCTATCTTCTCGGCAAATTCGCAGATTAAACCGCACACGACGACCGCTATCTCTTTCGGACTTTGATTTTCCGCACGTATTCTCGCGAATTCGCGCACGATAACTGTTTCGCTTCTTTGCACCGCTCGTATCTTCACTCTGTGTTGTCACTTGTAACTTTTAATTTTGACTTTAATAAAGTCCGTCTTTTGTTTCTCGGAGTCAACCGTTCTTTTCACTGACGGCCCTTCACTTCCCAAATTTCACCGCCGGAATCGCTCGCGAACACAGAATGAAGATGTCTACAAACACAATATTAAATTTTACTGCTTAATACGAAAGATAGAATTATATTAACTTTCTTACATTACGATCCATATCAAAAAATCGTTACTTAAAATTTGTGGAACTCTATGTTGGAGAATAGAATTTTCCCAAGCTCGCTTTATTTCATGTGTTTTATCTTTTGTTAAATTCAAAAGATGATTAACTTGATCAAACATTAATCCTATGTATCTAGAAATGTAAAGAAAATCTAATAAGTAAGGTAACAAATACAAATTTATTATCATTTTTAAATATTAATATATTAAAAAATTTCAAGGAAAACTTATTATATTTGTATACAATACAATTTAGTTTTACGAATTTACACATGATTATATCAGAATCATAGACATAATAATATGTTTATGATTAAAATAATTATCGTATACTTAAAAAGATATACCAACCCAAAAATACTTGCAATGATCAAGTCATTTATCATATTAATATAAAAACAATAATTTCGCACAAAGGAGGCATATATAGATGTTAAAATATCAAAGTTGTACTCGGTTCTTAGCCAATATGCTACTACATTAGTCAATGTTGTAACCAATAGGAACCATCCTGTGATGTGACACATCGTTTTTTTGTATAGCTTGTGATAATCCGTTATTGTTCCAACATTCCGTAACGTACTATCGACAATATCGAGCTTTTTCAAACAATTTCTAAATTTCTGTCACAAACAGACAATGTGGTGGACAATTAATGTTTACAATTAACATAATAATTTTATGTATGGATCTTATGTAATTAATAACGTAACTTATCTAGTTAATGTAGTTAATAGCTATTTTTTAAAAAAGAATTGAAGGATGTTAATTAACTTTATATATTTTCTTATACTTTACTTTACACACACACACGCACGCACGCACGCACGCACACACACATATATTTATTTATTTATGAAAATAATTTATTAATATAATTATTATTATATTAATAAATTATTTTCAACTATCAAAAAAAGGTTTTATTAACAATTTATAATGAATTATTTTTTTAAATAATATTTCAAACATTACACATCTTTATGACAATTTGTTTTTGCTAAATTGGTAAATATTACTTAAAACTTGTGTAGTTACACTAAACATCTCAAATAGTCACGTACATAATCAAAATTGCTTATTATTAGTATGCAATTAATTAGCAATACTTTATCATACATACCTTATTATGACACTCCGAACACAATTGACAATAATGTTATCACAATGTCTAACCCAAGGCATATATGATATTTGATATTATAATATTCATTATTAAAATAAGATATTATTATAAATTTAAATAAGAAAAGAAAAATTGGCCAAAAAAGCAGCATATACGAGAAACTAAACCATATTCTCGGATAACTTGCAGGAAATTCAATAATATTTAAACCGGACACATAACTGATTATCAAAAGCGGTGTTAAAACTGTTCGAATGCTTTTAATCATCATGTATACTGTTTTGATTTCAAACTGCATGTCATTTGCGGATTGGTTGTGCTAGCTTTATCTTATGATTATAATTTCAATTAGTGCACTTACAGTTATTGAAATATAATCGATCTGTTTTATATGCGATATATTTAACAATATAGATAATGATGTGTCTTCTTTTTAGATAGAATATGTAAAAACATAATTATATTTATTACATATTCACAATTGACTTATGAATATTGTTCTTAATATACTTTTTCTTTCGTCTCTTTATTTCTTATTTCTTTATAAAATACTATATATTGTAAAATCTTACCAAATAAAAAATGAGTAAATAGTGTCTATTTCAATCAATAACCAACTTGTTTTTAACGTATAATAATGTTTTAGAAGCTGTATATATATACGTGCATTTATAAATAAACATAAATCAGTGCTTTTCTATATTACGTGATTATTCTATCAAATATTCTATCATATTGACTTTATAGATAAAATTCATTTTATGTAAAGAATAATTCTTATGACAACGAATAAGCTAAAGATATATCTGATATCTATATAAAGTAAAAAGTTGCGATTTTTATTTGCAATGTTCCTTTAAAAATTGACAAATATATCAATTTAATAGAATATATAATAAATGTTACTTATTTAAAAAAAATGTGTATTACATATTAAATACTTATTTTAGGGGGGGGGGGAAGGGTCAATGTCTATTTAGGTTTTAACGTATTATATTATTTACAACTTATTTAACATATTTTTATTAATCTCAGTATTAACATAACTATGACAATCATGACAGACGTGATAAATTGTAATGGTAAAAAAACAGTGTTTTTTTAAATATTTATGGATTTAATTATTTGTAATTATATATTACACAATAATATAATGTTTATTAATAATGTTGATTCCAGTTCTAGAAAATATTTAGAAGAAAAAGCATTATTTTATACAGTACATTCTAAGTATTATTTGTTTCAATGTTTCTAGAAATCATTTATATAACATTGTATTATTACAATTTATTAGTCATCATTTTTATTAAATGTTACCTTATTTATGCATGCCTGTATTAATAACACTACAACGGTCGTAATCGATGAGGTTAACTGAAAAATATTAATTTCTCTTTTTTAATAATTAATTATTTATGATAAATAATAGTGCTCATAATAAACATTTCACAACATACCCCATAGAGAAATTTGTAACCATACTGAAAAAGTCCAATTCCATAGAATCTGACTGGGGCTTGAGTTATTTGCAATAGAAGCTGTGATATCTATATTGACATAAAAAACTTTTAATAAACTTTTTAATGTATATATTTACAAATTTTTATTTTTATTTTAAAATTAAATCATGGTTTATTTTAATAATATTGAATAAGTTAATATTAAAACTTACATTTTCCCGAATTTCAATATTAAAAGTAGAATAAGATATTTTGTTTATTAAATTTCCTGTTGCATTTGCCTGAAATCGGAATAAAATTTGAATAATTCTTTTAATTCAAAGAGTTATATGTAAAATTTGATATTATTAATAATTAGATAATTGTCGAAAAAATGTTTATATATTATAATTACATTTAAATACAGAATTAATACCTTAGTGCAGACTACTTCACATGCATAATTAATGAAGAAAATTTTCAAAATGTTATTGCAAACCAAGAATAGCATTAAAATAGTAAATATTTTGTTAGATTTTTTATAATTGTTGATGAGTATCACACTGAAAAGTTCACGTAAATCCTGCGCTAACCAAAAGAAATTACATCCCATTTTAAAAGTCATCTGTGCTCCAAATATTGAATCTATCTCATGAGATATTTTACGTAATTCCAAATGAAGATGTCTACAGACAAACATAATATTAAATTTTACTGCTCAAAACTCAATAACTACGTTAATGGAATTTACTTTCGTACATTACGATCCATATCAACCATTCATTACTTAAAATTTGTGGAACTCGTTGGTGGGAGGAATTTCTCCAAGCTCGCTTTATTTCATGTTTGTTATGTCTAGTTAAATTCCAAATATGTTGGTTAACTTGATCAAATTTTAATCCTATGTATCTAGAAATGTAAAAGGAAACTAATAATTAAAGGAACAAATACATGTAAATTTATTATCGTATTTTGAATGTTAATATATGTATGTATTAAGATTTCAAAGGAAGCTTATATTTTTATGCAGTATAATATAGTTTTATAAATTGAGAGAAATTATGTCAGAATAATTTTCATACACATAAAAAGGTGTACCAACCCAAATATACTTATAATAATGAAGTCATTGATCATGTTAATAAAAAAAGAATAATTTCGCAAAAAGAGGATATATATAGATGTTAAAATATCACAGTTGTACTCGGTTCTCATCCAATATGCCCCTCCATAAATGAATGTTATAATCAACAGAAACCATCCTGTGATGAGACATATTGTTTTTTTGTACAGCTTGTGATAATCTGTCGTTGTTCCGATATTCAGCAATGTATTATCGACAATATCGATTTTCCTCAAACAATTTCTAAATTTCTGTTATAAAGAGACAATGTGGAGGACAAATAACTAATGTTTATAATTATTGATAATTTTATGCATAGCGGATCTTATATAATTAATATTATAATTAATTTATAATTTATAATTAATAATATGTAATATATAATAAATAATATATAATAATATATAATAATATATATTATGTAATAATATATAATAATATATAATAATATATAATAATATATAATAATATATAATAAAATATATATAATTAATAATATAATTTATAATTTATAATATTATAATTAAATTATAATTAATATTATAGCTTATTTAATGTAGCTGAAACAACTATAACTTTTAAAAAAGAATTAAAAAATGTATATATTTGTTTTATATATTTTCTTATATTTTATGCAATATTTCATACAATTAATTATTAAATTAATAAATTATTACTAAATATATCACATAAAAAATTTTTACATTAATAATTTGTTATATTAAGTATATTACGTGTAAAATATTGCATGTCTCTTCATCATAATTTGTTTTGCTAAACTGATAAATACTACTTCTGTATCTACTTTAGATATCAAAAATAGTATAAAAAATCAAAATTACACATTATTAATATAAATTTAATTAATTAACAAATTAACAATACTTCAAAATCATACATACCTTATCATAATATATTCCGGACACTATTGATAATAATGTTAATAATATATCTAATCCAACGCTAATCCAATCCAATATATAATATATATTATAGTCAGCATTGAAATATTCATGATTAAAATAAGATATTATTATGGACTTTAATGAAAAAAAATAAATTAACCATAATAGCAGCATATAGACGAAACTAAATATTCTTGGACAACCTACAGGAAATTCGATAATACTTAAACCGGAGACATAATTGATTATAAAGAGCGGTGTTAGAACTGTTCGAATGCTTTTAGTCATCATGTGCACTGTTCGATTTCGAACTGCATTTCATTTGCGGATTGGTTGTGCTAGCTTTATCTTATGATTATAATTTCAATTAGAGCACTTATAGTTATTGAAATATAATCGATCTGTTTTATGTGCGATATATTTAACAATACAGATAATAATGTGTCTTCTTTTTAGATAGAATATGTAAAAACATAATTATATTCATTAGATATTCATAACAAAAAATATTGTTCTTAATATACTTTTTTCTTTTTATACAATACTATGATATATATTAAAAAATATTACCAAATATAAATGATGGTGTCTATTTTAATCAATATGTATTTTAATCAATAACCAATTTGTTTTTAACGTGTAATAATGTTTTAAACACATATACATATAATCATAAATCGGTGCTTTTCTTTTTGTTGATATTATATGATTGTTCTAAATATGGACTTTATACATTAAAAAAAATAAAAAATAAATTAAAATTAATAAATTAAAAATTAAATTAATAAATTTAAAAAATAAAAAATAAATTAAAATTAATTTTATGCAAAGAATAATTCTTATGACAACGAATAAGGTAGAGATATATCTGATATAAATATAAAGTAAAAAGTTGTGATTTTTATTTGCAATATTTCTTAAAGAAATGGCAAATATTTCAATTAAGTACAATATATAATAAATATCATCTATTTAAACAAATTTATATTGCATATCAATTATTATCAATGTCCAGTTAGGTTTTTATGTATTATATTACTTACATTTTATTTAACATATTTAACATTTTTATCAATCTGTGTTAATATAACTACGACAATCGTAACAGACGTGATAAACTGTATAGGAAAGAAAATAGTATTTTTTTATAATTATGAATTTAACTATTTGTAATTATATGTTACGTCCAGACCCTGAAAGGATGGGCCGTATGGAAAAATATAACTTACTTATCCCGTGACACACTTTATTCGGGCGTGTGTATGGATCGGATCGAACGAATGTGAAGGGCCTGACATAGACCGAAGGTTCTCTTCTCGAAGGGTCTCTTTAACTCAGCGTTTTTAAGCCTATTTGTTTGGTGGTCCCTTTTCGGTAAAGGAATTTAATCTTTATTACGCGGGATGGGACTTAGTGCGATCTCAGGATTTAGGGAAGAGAACGTGTTAAATAATTAAATTATACATTAAATTAAAAATACATATATTATAAAAAAAATAAAAAAAGAAAAATACATCTTAGCGTCTTGTAACTATGCGTGAGTATCTGTGTGTGTATGTATATATTCTTGCGGGTGTTACACGTTCGGAAGTCATCAGTCAGAATATACAGGAAAGAATTTACGTTATAGTAAGAATTCTGACTGGTTAATACAATATACATATAATTAATGTAATATAAGAAATAAAACAAAATACATAAAAAGTGAATGTGTAATAAAAATATGAATAACGTTTATTCATTAAAGGAAGTATAGAATTCGTCGCTTGCAGATATAGTATGTGTTAGAATAAAAATTTTCTAAATTCACTGAAACACAGGTCTAAATTAAAATACAATAATAAAATTAAGATAAGAGATTCGTCAAGTCTAAGTTCAAAAATTATTCATCTATTTCAACGGTTTTTCCCAAAAGTAGATAATACAAAAGAAAATAAGGCTATTCTTCGGAAAATGATCATGCTCCGATTTGAATCAAATTTTGTTTTAAAAATGCCTGAGATAGAGCGATTTCGAGAGTAAGTTATATCAATAAATACGGAGATGGAACTTCTTATAATAATTTCACGTCTCACAATTCAGGAATTTATTTAACGTTTCGTTAACGCTATCTCGACTGGCCATTCTCAGTATTAGATTTGTTAGATTTAAGTGATTATATACGCGGGTTAGGTTACATTTTTCTAGGCGTTATCATTATTCTGAAGAAGGATCGCTTTGTGTTTCAAATGCAAGCCAATTCTTGATTTTTCTTTCACAATATCGTTTCGAAGAAAGAAAAGAATCGTGGAGTCCATCCGAAGTAACATATATATTACATAATAATATTATATAATGATTATTAATAGTGTTGACTATATATTGACATTTATTGAAATTTCTCATTTTTATTTCTTAATACAAGAATTTGCATTATATGTAACTATTACGTGTACTTAACAATATTATTAAATAGAGACATCTTAATAATATTAATTGAAAAATTAATAGGTTAATGAATATAGAATATGTGTATAAGATACTTTTTTTCATAGTATGAGAAAAGTTCTACATCTTGATAAAATATGAAAAATTTTAAGATTTTTTAGAAAAATAATTTAAAAAAAAACTAGAAAAAGATATGTGTGTGTGTGTGTGTGTACATGTGTAATTTATCTTTTGTCACACAATATCTTTTTGTAACTTTAACACAATTTTTTCCAGTTCCACATAATATTCAGATTTCTTAAAAATATTTAGAAAAAATTGTTTTATATATTACATTCTAATTATTATTTTTGTCAACGCTTCTTGAAGTCACATACATTGTATTATTACAATCTATTGGTCATTATTTTCTTAAAATGTTTGTTTTTTCTTAAAATGTTTGTTTACTTATGCATGCCTGTATTAATAACTCTACTATGGTTGTAATTGATGAGGTGAACTAAAAAATATTAATTTCTCTTTTTATATAATTATTGTATAATTATTTAATTATATATTTAATTATTCATGATAAATAATTACGCTCATAATAAACATTTTACAACATACTCCATAAAGAAATTTGTAGCTGTTGGGCTATATTGCGCTACTTCATCCGATGAGCGTGAATCATACATGACTGCATCGACTGCATCATCCGGATCGGAATGCTCGGAACAATAGAATCACGACGTGGCACGATGATGCACATGACATGACCTTGCATACAGCACCACAGTAAGAAGAAGCTTTAAAAGGCCGACCGAGAGACGGATCGTCGGAGAAGCATAGGTGTGGCCGACGTGTACGGAGCACAATGTCGTGCTCGAATCTTCTACTTCGGACTGTTCATGGAATCAAGACATAATATCAAGACACAACGACATTAAACATTATTCGTGAACTACGAACAAACACAACAATTTACACTCCGGAAACACAACAATTGGCGCTGCGGCTTATTGAACCTGCAAGAAAATGGACCGACTATTTCAAGCGCTAGCAGAAGCTGCGCTAAGCCAGGAGCACACATTACGTCAGATCGGTGAGTCACAAAAGCAAATCGGTGAATCACAAAAGCAAATGGCAGAGATACTATCACATCGAATATCGGGAACGGACGATACTGCAAAGTCGTCGCAATTCACAAATCTGGCTACACGGCTTGGTAAATTCGTTCATGATCCTACAAAGGGTAAAACCTTCATGTTATGGTTTGAACGACATAGAAGCACTTTCGCGGAAGGTTTAACCGATACGGAGTGCAAAGAGCTACTTCTTAATGCTCTCGGAGACGACGAGTATCAACAATTACTTAGTCGTTTATCGCCAAAGAAACCGCAGGAAATGTCTCTTGGCGATCTCGAGCGACATCTTCGAAAACAGTTCCATGATAATAAAACGTTATTTCAACGTCGTTTTGAAGCTCTCAATTTTCGTGCTTCCCCGTCAGCAAGCTATAGAAGTACTTGACAAAGTAAATGTTCTGGGAGATGCCTTTGAGCTCGATAATTTCAATATCGACCAGCTCAAAATTCTACTAACAGCTCTCGCCCTAAGCGACTACACCTACTACACGGAGCGAACAGTCCTCTTCAAGGTTGCATCACAAAAAGAAAACTGCACATTTCAAGACATTTAGAGAAATCTGCTACGCACATGCGAATCGCATGGCTGACATCATGCGTGTTGAAGGACAGCGCTTCTCCGAAATCAACGCGGTCAGCCAATCTACGAAGAATTCACCTAAAAAGAAAGGTAAATATTACGAAAAGAAAACAAATCCCACTACACTGCATTACGAGAAAAAAAGAAATTCTACTACATTATCGCCATGCTATAGCTGCGGTTCCACGAAACACAAACGGGATGCATGTCCGTTTAAGAATACAGCATGTAGAATCTGCAAGAAAACGAGACACATTGCTAGAGTTTGCTTATCAAAGTAACGAAATAAAATAAATACTGTCACATTACAAGGTGTTCTAGGCACAGGACATCGATATCGCAAATTCGCACATATTACTATCAATAACAAGCCATTGAAAATGCAGCTGGATACAGGAGCGGACGTAACTACGATCGGGAGAGAAACTTGGACACGAATCGGTCGTACAAAACTCCAACCTCTTACTACTTCATGTGTGAATGTTTCAGGACATCCAATGCATACCATAGGATTTTTTAACGCCTCACTTGGCTACAAAGACTGTATGATAAAAGCACAAGTCATCGTACTTGATCGTCCAGAAACTGCACTACTCAGCTCTCAAGCAATAGATGAGCTTGGCTTAATTACCTACGATACAGGAGTCGTCGGAAATCTGCAAACGATGAATACGATTACGGTAAATTCATTTCATAAACAATTCACAGAACTTTTTAGTAGTTCCACAGGAGAATGCACCAAGATGACAGTTCATCTACGGCTTAAACCAGATGCGAAACCGAAACATATTCCACGACGTCCGATCGCACTTGCATTAGAAGAACCAGTCAATGAGGAACTGGATAGACTCGTTAAAAATGGAATTTTAACGCCAGTCGACTTTTCGGAATGGGCGGCGCTCATAGTAGTTGCACGCAAATCAAATGGGAAAATATTTATTTGTATATAATACGTATTTGTGCAGACTACTCTACAGGATTAAATGACGCACTTGACGCGGAGGATTATCCAATCCCAGAGATAGAGGAACTTATAGCAAAACTTCGAGGAAGTTCTATCTTCTCACAACTAGATTTATCTGATGCTTATTTCCATCTAAGACTGGATGAGGAAAGTAAGAAGCTAACTACAATAAATATTCATCGAGGTTTATTTGCTTACAATCGGTTGGTTTTTGGATTAAAACCAGCTCCTGCAATTTTCCAACGTACGCTGGAACAGGCACTTACAGGTATTCCAGGCGTACTCGTCTATCTTGATGATATTCTGATTTATGGTCAGGAACGCACAGAGCACGATACGCGTTTACACGCCGTGCTAAACCGCTTGCAAGAATGGGGTTTTTGACTCTAAAAGGAAAAATGTAAATTTCATACTTCAATAGTTAAATACCTTGGATTTATTGTTTCAGCTAAAGGTATTGAGCCTGACCCAGCACGTCTTCGACCTATTCAAACAATGCGAGCTTCGACGAATACAAAAGAGATACGTTCGTTTTTAGGTCTGATTAATTACTACGGGAAATTTGTACCAAATTTGCATCGACTCAAAGCACCATTCAAAGCTTTGATCAAGAAAGATGTACCTTTGTGTGGACAGCAAAAATGAAGAAAACGTTTGAGGATATTAAAAATATTCTTACTGGACCACTTCTACTAGCGCATTACGATCCCAGACAAACTCTGATCGTTGCAGTAGACGCTAGTTCGATCGGAATTGGTGGCGTTTTGTTACAGCGCGCCCCAGACGGCCAGGTAAAAGCAGTCTTTCACATGTCAAAAGCATTGACAAAGACTCAACAGAATTACAGTCAAATCGAAAAAAAAGCTTTAGCATTAGTCACTGCTGTTGAACGTTTTCGAAAATTCGTATATGGTCGTCACTTCGTGCTACAAACGGACCATCGTCCACTTCTAGTCCTGTTTAAAACGTCGAATACAAAAGGTCTAGATACATGCACAGCAAATCGTTTGAAACGATGGGCTCTTCGACTAATTGGGTACGACTTTGACATAGAATATGTCAACTCCGAAAAATTTGGTCAAGCGGACGCTCTTTCAAGGTTAATACAGGATGTAAAACAAGATGTAATAGACGCCGACCTCGAAGAAGTTGTAGCTGCGCTACAGGAAACAGATACAGAGCTACAACAGATTGTCAACAAATCAGTACAGTTCTTACCTTCAACGGCTCGACAAGAGCTCCAAAGTGCAACATTCAGCGATGGAATTCTCGCTGAGGTTATAGATCGTCTACAAAACGGATGGCTCAAATCGGACGTAACTGACAAGGAGTTAATGTCATATTATCGTCGTCGCGATTACTTAGCCATAGTTGATAATACATTAGTTTTAGATGAGAAACTAATAATTCCTAAACGTCTACAATCTACTGTACTGAAGCAACTACACGTTGCACATCCAGGTATCCGCCGGATGATACAGCTTGCTCGACGTTATTTCTATTGGCCAGCGATGCATGATGATATCGAGAAATACGTAAAAGAATGTAATCATTGCAATCGCACAGCAACTCAGTAAAAGAACCATTACATCCATGGCCAAATCCAGAGAAATTATGGTTACGCCTTCACATTGATTTCGCAGGCCCGATACATGGACAATGGGTACTCGTCATTGTCGACAGCTACTCCAAATTCGTAGAAGCAGGATGGTTCTCAACAATAACGGCAGCAACATGTCGATATCTGCGAAGACTCTTTAGTCAATATGGATCACCTGAAGTACTAGTTTCAGATAACGGTACTCAATTCACTTCAGTAGAATTCGCGCAACTCTGCGTCGAATTTCGAATTCTTCACCTGCGTACCCCTCCTGGGCATCCACAATTAAATGGTCAAGCCGAGAGAATGATCAGAACATTGAAAAGTTCTATCGACACAAGTCAAAGTTCACAGTTAGAAACGGAATTAAACAAGTTTGTTTACGCATACAACTACACATCCAGTGACGCGGCACTAGATTATAAATCTCCGGCAGAATTCTTTGGACGTAAGCTTAGAACTCCATTAGATATTTTTACTGCAACCGAAAAATCTAATCTAAATCTTACTTCTCAGCAGAAACAAATGAAACAGCAATTCGACGCTCATCACGGCGCAAGGCCACGTTCATTTATAGGTTAATCGGTACTAAACTCAACGTACTTGAACAAACTTCAACTCTCCAATGGACAGCGCATTCCTGGTAAAATTGTTAGGCTGATAGGGAAATCACTCGCTCGCGTCAGCTTTGAAGGAGGATTCATTACTAGATATTTCAATCAAATATGGAATCGTCCAAAGAGACAGGAAAAGAAATCCAATACGATTAGCGAAGATCTACTACCCTCTGGGACAGAATCAGCACGGATTCAATCAGATCCAGTACTTCACACTTCGCTAGGAGAAAGAGAGGAGGCAGAACCTCTCAACAACGGGACCATACGACTTCCAGTAGCATCTGCTCGTCGTTCTGAAAATCCTTCCAGGGCCACACAACCTCCAGTAGCAGCGGCTCGTCGTTCTGAACATCTTTCGCATCAAATTCGACCAAATTACAAGGCAGTGGGAGGAACTCGCCCCTACCGAGGACAGCATTCTTAAGCAAGGGAGGAATGTTGGGTATATTGCGCTACTTCATCCGGTGAGCGTGAATCATACATGACTGCATCGACTGCATCACCCGGATCGGAATGCTCGGAACAATAGAATCACGACGTGACACGATGATGCACATGACACGACCTTGCATACGGCACCACAGGAAGAAAAAGCTTTAAAAGGCCGACCGAGAGACGGATCGTCGGAGAAGCATAGGTGTGGCCGACGTGTACGGAGCTCAACGTCGTGCTCGAATCTTCTACTACTTCAGACTGTTCATGGAATCAAGACATAATATCAAGACACAACGTTAAACATTATTCGTAAACTACGAACTAACACAACAATTTGCACTCCGAAACACAACAAATACACAACACTTATAATTAACATAATGCATAGTTAACATATTCATAGTGCAAGTTTATTGCAATATGAATATTTATCTTTTCTATTATAGAAATGTGCATGAATTTAGGTTTTAAAGTGTGCCATGACCAACGATAATGCAAATACGATCAAATGATCACGTAATAAAAATGAAAAGACAATTGGGTAAATCTATTGGATAGATATACAAACATATAGTATAATATAACAGATAGTTTCAGACATTTTAATGATACTTATGTGCTCAGAAATTAAACTTTTGACATGATGAAGGAAAAGTAAAAAAGAAACAGATATAAACTAAATAAAAACGAAAGAGAAAGAAAGTATGGACATTTTATTCTCTTATAGCATTTTATTATAAAAATCTTGATATATTCATCATCATTATCGTTGATTTCGTTTTCGATTAAACTAACTCTTTTTTTCAGTAATTTTTTCAGTTTGACATATAATAAAATATAATAAAATAGCTTATGTTAGGAATTTCTTGGTAATAATTTAATAATTAATAATTTTTTAAATAATTTCTCGTAAGTGACACATAAAGTGACCCTACAAATGACATATAAAACATTCAAATTTATGTGACAGTAAAAAGAAGTCAAGTGAAAAGGAAATAACTGTAAGTTTGTACAAAAAAGTTACAAAATTTCTAACGAATAGTTTTTAGATATGTTTTTTAATAGTTTTTAAATATGTATTTAATTTGAATCACATGTTAATGTTTATAATTTATGAATTTACGGGTATGCCTTCAAATATTATTATTTTATCGATAAGACATTACTAATTAAATATATTATTACAATTGTTACAAGTAAACAAATTAAATACGTTAATATTATACGTTAATATTATACGTATTATATTATTACGTTAATATTATATTATATTAACAGATGATACTGGAGATGATACTGCATTTGTTTGTACGCCTAATCATCGATGTCTTAAAGTGCACAATCATTTTATGAATGTCATTATCATATACTAATTATAAATTGAATGCACGTGTTATGTTTAGCAAACATACCAATTTTATACGAATAATTTATCATATTACAAACAAGAAGGAAAATGGGTGATTGAGATCCAAGCGCAGAAGACAGAGAGAGAAAATATTTTCGTAAAAACATCTTTGTTAATTCTTTTTTGAATTTATCTTCGGCAATTATTAACAAAAATTATTTGCAAAACTGCTTTTTGCTCTCATTTTCCTTCTTATATTATTTACTTGAGTTTTTTTATTTTTATAGCATTTTTATCTTCGCGATCTATCTCATGAATGTTCTCTCATTATATAGGATCAATGCGCGTGTCAGAAAGTACGATCTACGAAGCACACGTATGAATTCGAAATGCGAATCTTCCTTCTTTTTTGTTTTACAAACATCCGATTTGTTCCTTTTTAAGTGCGAAAAGTATTTTTTCTTTTTTAATTGTTAATTTCTAGAGAAATTTTTAAAAGTTTTTATTTTAGTCGATGATAATTAGCAATCAAAATATTAAAGAAATTAAAATATTAAAATATTAAAGAAATTCTTTCAGTGATTTATTATTGACATCTCGAGATTTAGATCATTAGATTTAAATCAATATTTGCTAATTTTTTACAATATAAATGCAAATAATTGTTATCATCTTTGGTTTTTTAAAGCTAGTGTTAAAATGTGCTTTTTCCGAAAATTTGTGCTCTCATTATTTATAAAAAAGTATTGTTATATAAAAGATAGATTGATATATGTGTAGTATATATTTGTGTAGTAGAGTATTATGTGATTCATATATTTACACCACGTTAGGAAACTCACTTTCCAGCAATGCTTTATCCAGAGAGTTTGTTCCGTTATACATAAGATGATGTTCATAAAAGGAAAAACCAATTTACTGAATCATTAAATCTGCTTGATTTGAAGCCGTTGGCAAACCTTCTTGTTTGATGTCAGAATGATTCCTGAAAGCTCAGGCGTTGTCACTAATTCATCTAGCTGAGAAACTTTCATCTCACTAACTTTCTAAATTAATTTTTTTTAAATTTCAGCCCATAAGAATCAAATTGCTTCTTTAATATACTAAATTGTGAATTATATATATATATATATATATATTATATATATATATATATATATATTTTTTTTTTTTTTTTTTTTTTAACACAATAATCAAAATAATAATTTTCAATAAAATTTGATACATAAAAGTATTTGTATTCAATAAATAATTTTTATGATGGAGAATACAAAGTTCCAGAAAAGTAAGCTAAGACGTAATAATAGTGAATCAAGATGACATTAATTTTCGTAGAACATACATAGAATAAAAATAAAAAACACAATATAGCCGATAATTAATTTTTGTAGAGAGAGAGAGAGAGAGAGAGAGAGAGAGAGAGAGAGAGAGAGAGAGAGAGAGAGATTGATTGATTGATTACACTTTATTTAGCCTTCTCGGCTACTATTATACAAATAACTATACAAATAACATTACAATTTTGGAACCATTTGTGTAACATAATCTTTTAACATTCTCTTGAAACTATTTAGTCTTTCACATTGCTTTACCTCTGCAGGTAAGTCATTGTACATTTTAGTGCCTTTATAAAAAGCACTCCTCTGCGCTTGACAAGTTTTACGCAATTGTACAACTATGTTACCCTTTTGTCTAGTTTCCCTCTGATAATTCTCTCCTACTAAATCTAGCCTATTTCTTAACATACGTGGTAGATTAACCTTTTAATATCTTAAATATAAATATGCATGTATTATAATATATCCTCTGTCTTATTGACATATATTGCAAGGCTTGCAGCATATGTTCCACCCTGGTATTTTCTTTTACATTGCAAAATCACTCGCATAGCTCTATTCTGTGCCACTTGCAATTTATTAATTTGCGTCTCGCCCATGCCCACAATCACTGTTGCACAATACTCAAAATGCGGTGCGATAATTGTCTTATATACTATTTGTCTACTATACGGTGTTAAATATTGACCCATTCTGTTCAAAAAGCTAGTTTTCTTACCTATCTTTTTCAACATATATCGCAATGTTCAACAAAAGTGAGCCTACTATCAATCATTATGCCTAAGTATTTTATTACTTCCACTCGTTTTAACACTTCACCATTCATGCATACTATTTTTATTTGCCCTTTAACTTCCTTTCTATTACTTCTAACTATCATATACTTTGTTTTCTCTACATTTAATTTTAGTTTATTTAGGCTCATCCAGTTTCTATTTTATGAAATACATCATTCATCTTTTTATTAATTTCCTCACTACATTCTCCTGTTACATAAATCATCGTATCATCCGCAAACAATTTTACATTACTTCCTATTGGACATACTTCAGTTATATCATTAATATACAACACAAAAAGTAACGGCCCTAATACCGATCCCTGCGGAACACCATGGTCTATTGCCATCACTTTGGAATAGTTACTATTAAATCTAACTTTCTGTGTTCTATTCTTTAGATATGACTCTAACCAATGCCACACCTTACCCCTTATCCCTATTTGGTACAATTTCTCTAATAATCTGTTTCTATCAACAGTCTCAAATGCTCTTTTTAAATCCATAGATATGACCCCTACTATTTTTCCTTCATCAATTTCTACTTTCCATTCATCTATTATTCCCTGTATTGCCGTTCACATGAATGTGATTTTCTAAATCCAGATTGATGTTCCGTCAACACTTCATTTGCCTCTAAATATCTTCCTATTTGATCTTTGACCACTAATTCTAATACCTTCTCATATATTGGCAAAACGTTAATTGGTCTATAATCACTAGCTTTTATAGGTTTTTTAATTTTTGGAATTGGAACTATCGTGGATGTCTTCCAGCTGTTCGGACATTCACCTATCATTAGCGACTTATTTATTACTTCTGTAAATTCATCTTTGATTGCACAAAAAAGCAATTTTCAACACATCCACACTTATTCTTCCTCTGTCCCTTTTTTAACCGGAAGATTCATCACGACCGTTTCCAATTCATTCGCATTAATAGGATTAAAATATTCTAATACTTCTATATTCTCACAAGTATGCATTGTTCTCCTAGTACTTCTTTGATCATCTACTTTTTTAATACTATTTATAATATTAACGATACTATTAATATAATACTCATTAAAATTGTCCTCTATATTTATTCCCTCATTTGTAATAACACCCTCGAAATCTAACCTATCAATAACTTTTACATCCAACACTTCTCCTTTCAATACTTCTTTCAATGTCTTCCACATTCTTTTCGAATCTGTCTTATTGGCATCAATCATATTTTCATAATATTGTTTCTTCTTATACTTTATAAGTTTAACAACTACATTTCTTTCAATCTTATATTGCTGCCAATCCTGTTTTAAACCCGTATAAACTGCTTTCCCGTATGCCCTATCTCTAGCAATTGATGCCCTTTCTATGTCATCCGTAAACCATATTTTCCCTTCCCATGCCTTTGGCATTTGAAATGTTCTTTCGGGTGCAACAACATCTAACGCCGCCACTATATTTTTAACAAAACTACTGGCCCTTTCATTTATGTCTAGTTCGCAATTATTAACCACGCTCCGTTGCAATTCACTAATAAAATTCTCTATATTCATTCTTTTGTATGCTCTTCCCCTAAATTCTTTATAACAATTTTCATCTTGCCTTGTCTTAAATTCAATTCTTATCCATGAATGATCCGTAATTTTCGGGTTTTCTACTACAGTTACACACTCACTCAAATTCAAGTTCGCAAAAAACTAATCTATAAGAGTACAACTATTAATGTCACCCTTGTTGGTTGATTAACACATTGTTTCATACCTAGACATGACATAACATTTTTTAACTTATTTGAATAAAACGTATCTAACCTTAAATCTATGTTAAAGTCTCCTATTTACTATACACTTTTCTTTTATTACCAAATCTTCAATTAAGTCCTCAATAAACTTTATAAAAATTTCCATCAGGTTGCACTAGGTGAATGGTATAATATTACAATTGTACCTTTGTACCATTTTTCAAACAGACCTATCACAACACACCAACAATTTCTATGACGTTCTTTACCATTACAGTTTCAAATTTAATGTCATTTTCTAATGTAAACAACTACTCCTCCGGTATACCTATTTTTCAGCATCACATCTCACTTGATTGTAGCCTCTAATATTTATCTCAAAATCTTCTATGTTGGCATCCACTCTCGTCTCCGATAACGCAACTACTGCCGGATTTCTTTCTTCATTATTTGATGGAAGATCTCATCCTTATGTTCCACCAAACTTGCGCATTTGTATACATTATTTCTGCATTACTATTCTTTAATTGCTAATCATCATTTTCCCATCCGACTTTCTTTTTTTCTTCTTCTAGCACTTTTTTGAATGTCGGGCATTCTCTAACTCAGAGCCCTGTGTTCTTCATTTATTTTTAAGTTATAAGTTTTATTCTTATATATACAATTTATACACCTTTCTTTCTTAGTTTTACAATCACTATCCTTATGATCGCCTGCACATTTCGAGCATGTTATCGGCCGTGTACAGTTCTTTGCAATGTGATAAAATCCCCAACAATTGTAGCATCTCTTCACGTTAATATAATTAACAACATGACATTTCCTCCATCCAATATTTATTTTTTCCTTTTTTAACATTTTCTCATGCGTTGCCGTATCCACTTCAACTATCAGCATACCATACTCCTTCTTGGCTCTGGCCGAATTACTGTTTCCACTTTGTCTTCCTCTAATTATCTTTTTCAAAATTTTAATATGTAATCCTCTTCTTTCTTCATCCAAATGATTCTGTTTTATTATCATATCTACTATTTGATCCTCGTTACAGTTTATTTCTTCTTCCTCCAAATTTAAAATTTTTAACTTCGGCTGTGCACCTTTTGGCTCTATTATTTGATATTTATCACCTAATTTACTCACAACATTTGATTTTAATTGTTTCAATTCCTGCTTGCTTTCACATCCCAAAATAACTGCTCCTCTACCTCCTTTTCTCAGCTTAGACACACCTATTGACATATTCTTGATATCGATGTTCTCCTTTACCACTTTTTTTGTCTTCTCACTCTCTTGTTGCTCCTTTGGTTTTATTATAATAACATTTTCCTTTTTTTCCTCTTTAACTGCTTCGCTATAACTACGCGAGGCATCTCCAGTTGACATAATATTCCACATTTCTTCATTTCCTCCATTTCTTTCTTGAAGCCTTCTAATTCATCTCTAACTATACTTGTAATTATATTCTTTATATCATTTTTACTAATCATTTCATCCCTAATTTTTCTCACCAACCAATCTATCTTTGACTCCATGTTAGGTCCTTCTTCTACATTCGATGATTTGCGTTGCTTCACCGAACTCTCTTCTCCAGTATTATTAAATTTTATAGTGAGTATCTCGTATTTACCAGTACAGGTAACCGTTCATTTGCCGAATTATATACTTTATGTAATTTATGACAGCTTGGATGAAATACTTTCTCACAAGGTATATTTTATAAACTGCGTTTTTATCTCCTTTCTACCATTGCTTACATATCATTTGCTTGTCAGTCCGTGTTACATCCAATATTTGCTCATCTCGTGCGATAATTTAAATTCTTCTTTATCGACTTTAAAAAATTAAAAGAACAACATCAACACACAAACGTCGTTGCCACAGCAACATGTCGTCACGGTGTGTCGACCCAAAAAAAGCNGAAACCGCAGGAAATGTCTCTTGGCGATCTCGAGCGACATCTTCGAAAACAGTTCCATGATAATAAAACGTTATTTCAACGTCGTTTTGAAGCTCTCAATTTTCGTGCTTCCCCGTCAGCAAGCTATAGAAGTACTTGACAAAGTAAATGTTCTGGGAGATGCCTTTGAGCTCGATAATTTCAATATCGACCAGCTCAAACTTCTACTAACAGCTCTCGCCCTAAGCGACTACACCTACTACACCGGAGCGAACAGTCCTCTTCAAGGTTGCATCACAAAAAGAAAACTGCACATTTCAAGACATTTAGAGAAATCTGCTACGCACATGCGAATCGCATGGCTGACATCATGCGTGTTGAAGGACAGCGCTTCTCCGAAATCAACGCGGTCAGCCAATCTACGAAGAATTCACCTAAAAAGAAAGGTAAAATATTACGAAAAGAAAACAAATCCCACTACACTGCATTACGAGAAAAAAAGAAATTCTACTACATTATCGCCATGCTATAGCTGCGGTTCCACGAAACACAAACGGGATGCATGTCCGTTTAAGAATACAGCATGTAGAATCTGCAAGAAAACGAGACACATTGCTAGAGTTTGCTTATCAAAGTAACGAAATAAAATAAATACTGTCACATTACAAGGTGTTCTAGGCACAGGACATCGATATCGCAAATTCGCACATATTACTATCAATAACAAGCCATTGAAAATGCAGCTGGATACAGGAGCGGACGTAACTACGATCGGGAGAGAAACTTGGACACGAATCGGTCGTACAAAACTCCAACCTCTTACTACTTCATGTGTGAATGTTTCAGGACATCCAATGCATACCATAGGATTTTTTAACGCCTCACTTGGCTACAAAGACTGTATGATAAAAGCACAAGTCATCGTACTTGATCGTCCAGAAACTGCACTACTCAGCTCTCAAGCAATAGATGAGCTTGGCTTAATTACCTACGATACAGGAGTCGTCGGAAATCTGCAAACGATGAATACGATTACGGTAAATTCATTTCATAAAACAATTCACAGAACTTTTTAGTAGTTCCACAGGAGAATGCACCAAGATGACAGTTCATCTACGGCTTAAACCAGATGCGAAACCGAAACATATTCCACGACGTCCGATCGCACTTGCATTAGAAGAACCAGTCAATGAGGAACTGGATAGACTCGTTAAAAATGGAATTTTAACGCCAGTCGACTTTTCGGAATGGGCGGCGCTCATAGTAGTTGCACGCAAATCAAATGGGAAAATATTTATTTGTATATAATACGTATTTGTGCAGACTACTCTACAGGATTAAATGACGCACTTGACGCGGAGGATTATCCAATCCCAGAGATAGAGGAACTTATAGCAAAACTTCGAGGAAGTTCTATCTTCTCACAACTAGATTTATCTGATGCTTATTTCCATCTAAGACTGGATGAGGAAAGTAAGAAGCTAACTACAATAAATATTCATCGAGGTTTATTTGCTTACAATCGGTTGGTTTTTGGATTAAAACCAGCTCCTGCAATTTTCCAACGTACGCTGGAACAGGCACTTACAGGTATTCCAGGCGTACTCGTCTATCTTGATGATATTCTGATTTATGGTCAGGAACGCACAGAGCACGATACGCGTTTACACGCCGTTGCTAAACCGCTTGCAAGAATGGGGTTTTTGACTCTAAAAGGAAAAATGTAAATTTCATACTTCAATAGTTAAATACCTTGGATTTATTGTTTCAGCTAAAGGTATTGAGGCCTGACCCAGCACGTCTTCGACCTATTCAAACAATGCGAGCTTCGACGAATACAAAAGAGATACGTTCGTTTTTTAGGTCTGATTAATTACTACGGGAAATTTGTACCAAATTTGCATCGACTCAAAGCACCATTCAAAGCTTTGATCAAGAAAGATGTACCCTTTGTGTGGACAGCAAAAAATGAAGAAAACGTTTGAGGATATTAAAAATATTCTTACTGGACCACTTCTACTAGCGCATTACGATCCCAGACAAACTCTGATCGTTGCAGTAGACGCTAGTTCGATCGGAATTGGTGGCGTTTTGTTACAGCGCGCCCCAGACGGCCAGGGTAAAAGCAGTCTTTCACATGTCAAAAGCATTGACAAAGACTCAACAGAATTACAGTCAAATCGAAAAAAAAGCTTTAGCATTAGTCACTGCTGTTGAACGTTTTCGAAAATTCGTATATGGTCGTCACTTCGTGCTACAAACGGACCATCGTCCACTTCTAGTCCTGTTTAAAACGTCGAATACAAAAGGTCTAGATACACGCACAGCAAATCATTTGAAACGATGGGCTCTTCGACTAATTGGGTACGACTTTGACATAGAATATGTCAACTCCGAAAAATTTGGTCAAGCGGACGCTCTTTCAAAGTTAATACAGGATGTAAAACAAGATGTAATAGACGCCGACCTCGAAGAAGTTGTAGCTGCGCTACAGGAAACAGATACAGAGCTACAACAGATTGTCAACAAATCAGTACAGTTCTTACCTTCAACGGCTCGACAAGGGCGCCAAAGTGCAACATTCAGCGATGGAATTCTCGCTGAGGTTATAGATCGTCTACAAACGGATGGCTCAAATCGGACGTAACTGACAAGGAGTTAATGTCATATTATCGTCGTCGCGATTACTTAGCCATAGTTGATAATACATTAGTTTTAGATGAGAAACTAATAATTCCTAAACGTCTACAATCTACTGTACTGAAGCAACTACACATTGCATATCCAGGTATCCGCCGGATGATACAGCTTGCTCGACGTTATTTTTATTGGCCAGCGATGCATGATGATATCGAGAAATACGTAAAAGAATGTAATCATTGCAATCGCACAGCAACTCAGTAAAAGAACCATTACATCCATGGCCAAATCCAGAGAAATTATGGTTTACGCCTTCACATTGATTTCGCAGGCCCGATACATGGACAATGGGTACTCGTCATTGTCGACAGCTACTCCAAATTCGTAGAAGCAGGATGGTTCTCAACAATAACGGCAGCAACATGTCGATATCTGCGAAGACTCTTTAGTCAATATGGATCACCTGAAGTACTAGTTTCAGATAACGGTACTCAATTCACTTCAGTAGAATTCGCGCAACTCTGCGTCGAATTTCGAATTCTTCACCTGCGTACCCCTCCTGGGCATCCACAATTAAATGGTCAAGCCGAGAGAATGATCAGAACATTGAAAAGTTCTATCGACACAAGTCAAAGTTCACAGTTAGAAAACGGAATTAAACAAGTTTGTTTACGCATACAACTACACATCCAGTGACGCGGCACTAGATTATAAATCTCCGGCAGAATTCTTTGGACGTAAGCTTAGAACTCCATTAGATATTTTTACTGCAACCGAAAAATCTAATCTAAATCTTACTTCTCAGCAGAAACAAATGAAACAGCAATTCGACGCTCATCACGGCGCCAAGGCCACGTTCATTTATAGGTTAATCGGTACTAAACTCAACGTACTTGAACAAACTTCAACTCTCCAATGGACAGCGCATTCCTGGTAAAATTGTTAGGCTGATAGGGAAATCCACTCGCTCGCGTCAGCTTTGAAGGAGGATTCATTACTAGATATTTCAATCAAATATGGAATCGTCCAAAGAGACAGGAAAAGAAATCCAATACGATTAGCGAAGATCTACTACCCTCTGGGACAGAATCAGCACGGATTCAATCAGATCCAGTACTTCACACTTCGCTAGGAGAAAGAGAGGAGGCAGAACCTCTCAAACAACGGGACCATACGACTTCCAGTAGCATCTGCTCGTCGTTCTGAAAATCCTTCCAGGGCCACACAACCTCCAGTAGCAGCGGCTCGTCGTTCTGAACATCTTTCGCATCAAATTCGACCAAATTACAAGGCAGTGGGAGGAACTCGCCCCTACCGAGGACAGCATTCTTAAGCAAGGGAGGAATGTTGGGTATATTGCGCTACTTCATTCCGGTGAGCGTGAATCATACATGACTGCATCGACTGCATCACCCGGATCGGAATGCTCGGAACAATAGAATCACGACGTGACACGATGATGCACATGACACGACCTTGCATACGGCACCACAGGAAGAAAAAGCTTTAAAAGGCCGACCGAGAGACGGATCGTCGGAGAAGCATAGGTGTGGCCGACGTGTACGGAGCTCAACGTCGTGCTCGAATCTTCTACTACTTCAGACTGTTCATGGAATCAAGACATAATATCAAGACACAACGTTAAACATTATTCGTAAACTACGAACTAACACAACAATTTGCACTCCGAAACACAACAAATACACAACACTTATAATTAACATAATGCATAGTTAACATATTCATAGTGCAAGTTTATTGCAATATGAATATTTATCTTTTCTATTATAGAAATGTGCATGAATTTAGGTTTTAAAGTGTGCCATGACCAACGATAATGCAAATACGATCAAATGATCACGTAATAAAAATGAAAAGACAATTGGGTAAATCTATTGGATAGATATACAAACATATAGTATAATATAACAGATAGTTTCAGACATTTTAATGATACTTATGTGCTCAGAAATTAAACTTTTGACATGATGAAGGAAAAGTAAAAAAGAAACAGATATAAACTAAATAAAAACGAAAGAGAAAGAAAGTATGGACATTTTATTCTCTTATAGCATTTTATTATAAAAATCTTGATATATTCATCATCATTATCGTTGATTTCGTTTTCGATTAAACTAACTCTTTTTTTCAGTAATTTTTTCAGTTTGACATATAATAAAATATAATAAAATAGCTTATGTTAGGAATTTCTTGGTAATAATTTAATAATTAATAATTTTTTAAATAATTTCTCGTAAGTGACACATAAAGTGACTCTACAAATGACATATAAAACATTCAAATTTATGTGACAGTAAAAAGAAGTCAAGTGAAAAGGAAATAACTGTAAGTTTGTACAAAAAAGTTACAAAATTTCTAACGAATAGTTTTTAGATATGTTTTTTAATAGTTTTTAAATATGTATTGTATTTAATTTGAATCACATGTTAATGTTTATAATTTATGAATTTACGGGTATGCCTTCAAATATTATTATTTTATCGATAAGACATTACTAATTAAATATATTATTACAATTGTTACAAGTAAACAAATTAAATACGTTAATATTATACGTTAATATTATACGTATTATATTATTACGTTAATATTATATTATATTAACAGATGATACTGGAGATGATACTGCATTTGTTTGTACGCCTAATCATCGATGTCTTAAAAGTGCACAATCATTTTATGAATGTCATTATCATATACTAATTATAAATTGAATGCACGTGTTATGTTTAGCAAACATACCAATTTTATACGAATAATTTATCATATTACAAACAAGAAGGAAAATGGGTGATTGAGATCCAAGCGCAGAAGACAGAGAGAGAAAATATTTTCGTAAAAACATCTTTGTTAATTCTTTTTTGAATTTATCTTCGGCAATTATTAACAAAAATTATTTGCAAAACTGCTTTTTGCTCTCATTTTCCTTCTTATATTATTTACTTGAGTTTTTTTATTTTTATAGCATTTTTATCTTCGCGATCTATCTCATGAATGTTCTCTCATTATATAGGATCAATGCGCGTGTCAGAAAGTACGATCTACGAAGCACACGTATGAATTCGAAATGCGAATCTTCCTTCTTTTTTGTTTTACAAACATCCGATTTGTTCCTTTTTAAGTGCGAAAAGTATTTTTTCTTTTTTAATTGTATTTAATTTCTAGAGAAATTTTTAAAAGTTTTTATTTTAGTCGATGATAATTAGCAATCAAAATATTAAAGAAATTAAAATATTAAAATATTAAAGAAATTCTTTCAGTGATTTATTATTGACATCTCGAGATTTAGATCATTAGATTTAAATCAATATTTGCTAATTTTTTACAATATAAATGCAAATAATTGTTATCATCTTTGGTTTTTTAAAGCTAGTGTTAAAATGTGCTTTTCCGAAAATTTGTGCTCTCATTATTTATAAAAAAGTATTGTTATATAAAAGATAGATTGATATATGTGTAGTATATATTTGTGTAGTAGAGTATTATGTGATTCATATATTTACACCACGTTAGGAAACTCACTTTCCAGCAATGCTTTATCCAGAGAGTTTGTTCCGTTATACATAAGATGATGTTCATAAAAGGAAAAACCAATTTACTGAATCATTAAATCTGCTTGATTTGAAGCCGTTGGCAAACCTTCTTGTTTGATGTCAGAATGATTCCTGAAAGCTCAGGCGTTGTCACTAATTCATCTAGCTGAGAAACTTTCATCTCACTAACTTTCTAAATTAATTTTTTTTAAATTTCAGCCCATAAGAATCAAATTGCTTCTTTAATATACTAAATTGTGAATTATATATATATATATATATATATATATATATATATATATATATATTTTTTTTTTTTTTTTTTTTAACACAATAATCAAAATAATAATTTTCAATAAAATTTGATACATAAAAGTATTTGTATTCAATAAATAATTTTTATGATGGAGAATACAAAGTTCCAGAAAAGTAAGCTAAGACGTAATAATAGTGAATCAAGATGACATTAATTTTCGTAGAACATACATAGAATAAAAATAAAAAACACAATATAGCCGATAATTAATTTTTGTAGAGAGAGAGAGAGAGAGAGAGAGAGAGAGAGAGAGAGAGAGAGAGAGAGAGAGAGATTGATTGATTGATTACACTTTATTTAGCCTTCTCGGCTACTATTATACAAATAACTATACAAATAACATTACAATTTTGGAACCATTTGTGTAACATAATCTTTTAACATTCTCTTGAAACTATTTAGTCTTTCACATTGCTTTACCTCTGCAGGTAAGTCATTGTACATTTTAGTGCCTTTATAAAAAGCACTCCTCTGCGCTTGACAAGTTTTACGCAATTGTACAACTATGTTACCCTTTTGTCTAGTTTCCCTCTGATAATTCTCTCCTACTAAATCTAGCCTATTTCTTAACATACGTGGTAGATAACCTTTTAATATCTTAAATATAAATATGCATGTATTATAATATATCCTCTGTCTTATTGACATATATTGCAAGGCTTGCAGCATATGTTCCACCCTGGTATTTCTTTTACATTGCAAAATCACTCGCATAGCTCTATTCTGTGCCACTTGCAATTTATTAATTTGCGTCTCGCCCATGCCCACAATCACTGTTGCACAATACTCAAAATGCGGTGCGATAATTGTCTTATATACTATTTGTCTACTATACGGTGTTAAATATTGACCCATTCTGTTCAAAAAGCTAGTTTTCTTACCTATCTTTTTCAACATATAATCGCAATGTTCAACAAAAGTGAGCCTACTATCAATCATTATGCCTAAGTATTTTATTACTTCCACTCGTTTTAACACTTCACCATTCATGCATACTATTTTTATTTGCCCTTTAACTTCCTTTCTATTACTTCTAACTATCATATACTTTGTTTTCTCTACATTTAATTTTAGTTTATTTAGGCTCATCCAGTTTTCTATTTTATGAAATACATCATTCATCTTTTTATTAATTTCCTCACTACATTCTCCTGTTACATAAATCATCGTATCATCCGCAAACAATTTTACATTACTTCCTATTGGACATACTTCAGTTATATCATTAATATACAACACAAAAAGTAACGGCCCTAATACCGATCCCTGCGGAACACCATGGTCTATTGCCATCACTTTGGAATAGTTACTATTAAATCTAACTTTCTGTGTTCTATTCTTTAGATATGACTCTAACCAATGCCACACCTTACCCCTTATCCCTATTTGGTACAATTTTTCTAATAATTTGTTTCTATCAACAGTCTCAAATGCTCTTTTTAAATCCATAGATATGACCCCTACTATTTTTCCTTCATCAATTTCTACTTTCCATTCATCTATTATTCCCTGTATTGCCGTTTCACATGAATGTGATTTTCTAAATCCAGATTGATGTTCCGTCAACACTTCATTTGCCTCTAAATATCTTCCTATTTGATCTTTGACCACTAATTCTAATACCTTCTCATATATTGGCAAAACGTTAATTGGTCTATAATCACTAGCTTTTATAGGTTTTTTAATTTTTGGAATTGGAACTATCGTGGATGTCTTCCAGCTGTTCGGACATTCACCTATCATTAGCGACTTATTTATTACTTCTGTAAATTCATCTTTGATTGCACAAAAAGCAATTTTCAACACATCCACACTTATTCCTTCCTCTGTCCCTTTTTTAACCGGAAGATTCATCACGACCGTTTCCAATTCATTCGCATTAATAGGATTAAAATATTCTAATACTTCTATATTCTCACAAGTATGCATTGTTCTCCTAGTACTTCTTTGATCATCTACTTTTTTAATACTATTTATAATATTAACGATACTATTAATATAATACTCATTAAAATTGTCCTCTATATTTATTCCCTCATTTGTAATAACACCCTCGAAATCTAACCTATCAATAACTTTTACATCCAACACTTCTCCTTTCAATACTTCTTTCAATGTCTTCCACATTCTTTTCGAATCTGTCTTATTGGCATCAATCATATTTTCATAATATTGTTTCTTCTTATACTTTATAAGTTTAACAACTACATTTCTTTCAATCTTATATTGCTGCCAATCCTGTTTTAAACCCGTATAAACTGCTTTCCCGTATGCCCTATCTCTAGCAATTGATGCCCTTTCTATGTCATCCGTAAACCATATTTTCCCTTCCCATGCCTTTGGCATTTGAAATGTTCTTTCGGGTGCAACAACATCTAACGCCGCCACTATATTTTTAACAAAACTACTGGCCCTTTCATTTATGTCTAGTTCGCAATTATTAACCACGCTCCGTTGCAATTCACTAATAAAATTCTCTATATTCATTCTTTTGTATGCTCTTCCCCTAAATTCTTTATAACAATTTTCATCTTGCCTTGTCTTAAATTCAATTCTTATCCATGAATGATCCGTAATTTTCGGGTTTTCTACTACAGTTACACACTCACTCAAATTCAAGTTCGCAAAAACTAAATCTATAAGAGTACAACTATTAATTGTCACCCTTGTTGGTTGATTAACACATTGTTTCATACCTAGACATGACATAACATTTTTTAACTTATTTGAATAAAACGTATCTAACCTTAAATCTATGTTAAAGTCTCCTATTACTATACACTTTTCTTTTATTACCAAATCTTCAATTAAGTCCTCAATAAACTTTATAAAAATTCCATCAGGTGCACTAGGTGAATGGTATAATATTACAATTGTACCTTTGTACCATTTTTCAAACAGACCTATCACAACACACCAACAATTTCCTATGACGTTCTTTACCATTACAGTTTCAAATTTAATGTCATTTCTAATGTAAACAACTACTCCTCCGGTATACCTATTTTCAGCATCACATCTCACTTGATTGTAGCCTCTAATATTTATCTCAAAATCTTCTATGTTGGCATCCACTCTCGTCTCCGATAACGCAACTACTGCCGGATTTCTTTTCTTCATTATTTGATGGAAGATCTCATCCTTATGTTCCACCAAACTTTGCGCATTTGTATACATTATTTCTGCATTACTATTCTTTAATTGCTAATCATCATTTTCCCATCCGACTTTCTTTTTTTCTTCTTCTAGCACTTTTTTGAATGTCGGGCATTCTCTACTCAGAGCCCTGTGTTCTTCATTTATTTTTAAGTTATAAGTTTTATTCTTATATATACAATTTATACACCTTTCTTTCTTAGTTTTACAATCACTATCCTTATGATCGCCTGCACATTTCGAGCATGTTATCGGCCGTGTACAGTTCTTTGCAATGTGATAAAATCCCCAACAATTGTAGCATCTCTTCACGTTAATATAATTAACAACATGACATTTCCTCCATCCAATATTTATTTTTTCCTTTTTTAACATTTTCTCATGCGTTGCCGTATCCACTTCAACTATCAGCATACCATACTCCTTCTTGGCTCTGGCCGAATTACTGTTTCCACTTTGTCTTCCTCTAATTATCTTTTTCAAAATTTTAATATGTAATCCTCTTCTTTCTTCATCCAAATGATTCTGTTTTATTATCATATCTACTATTTGATCCTCGTTACAGTTTATTTCTTCTTCCTCCAAATTTAAAATTTTTAACTTCGGCTGTGCACCTTTTGGCTCTATTATTTGATATTTATCACCTAATTTACTCACAACATTTGATTTTAATTGTTTCAATTCCTGCTTGCTTTCACATCCCAAAATAACTGCTCCTCTACCTCCTTTTCTCAGCTTAGACACACCTATTGACATATTCTTGATATCGATGTTCTCCTTTACCACTTTTTTTGTCTTCTCACTCTCTTGTTGCTCCTTTGGTTTTATTATAATAACATTTTCCTTTTTTTCCTCTTTAACTGCTTCGCTATAACTACGCGAGGCATCTCCAGTTGACATAATATTCCACATTTTCTTCATTTCCTCCATTTCTTTCTTGAAGCCTTCTAATTCATCTCTAACTATACTTGTAATTATATTCTTTATATCATTTTTACTAATCATTTCATCCCTAATTTTTCTCACCAACCAATCTATCTTTGACTCCATGTTAGGTCCTTCTTCTACATTCGATGATTTGCGTTGCTTCACCGAACTCTCTTCTCCAGTATTATTAAATTTTATAGTGAGTATCTCGTATTTACCAGTACAGGTAACCAGTTCATTTGCCGAATTATATACTTTATGTAATTTATGACAGCTTGGATGAAATACTTTCTCACAAGGTATACATTTTATAAACTGCGTTTTTATCTCCTTTCTACATTGCTTACATATCATTTGCTTGTCAGTCCGTGTTACATCCATATTTGCTCATCCTCGTGCGATAATTTAAATTCTTCTTTATCGACTTTAAAAAATTTAAAAGAACAACATCAACACACAAACGTCGTTGCCACAGCAACAATGTCGTCACGGTGTGTCGACCCCAAAAAAGCTGAGTCAGCCCGGCACAGTCACTTACTTTCCAATTTCCGACAAAAATTTCGATAAAGAGATTTCAATTATTAGTTATCAAACAATTGATTTTACTAGAAGATAATACTCCTCCGAGCACTGCGCCCTGCACTACATATATGACACAAGTTTCAGCAGTAAAAAACTGATACTTTTCAATAAAAATTAGCAAAATATGAAGAGCACATTCGCACACGTCTACTCCGTTCGCGACTCAGAGAGAGAGAGAGAGAGAGAGAGAGAGGGAGAGAGAGAGAGAGAGAGAGAGAGAGAGAGAGAGAGAGAGAGAGAGAGAGAGAGAGAGAGAGAGAGAGAGAGAGAGAGAGAGAGAGAGAGAGAGAGAGAGAGAGAGAGAGAGAGAGAGAGAGAGAGAGAGAGAGAGAGAGAGAGAGAGAGAGATTACATATATACAATATGATCGAAAAACGTATAATAGCCGAAAGAAAATGATTTCTTATGCAAAATTATGCTTCGTATAATTGTCAGAAATATATTCAGATTATGTAACATCTTATGATCATGTAAGTTTTCACACACAGAATATTATATGAAATATAAATATTAGTATATCTTATGTAAGATATTACATATTACATGTGTTGAATATTATGTGCCGATAGAGTTAAACATATTGTTTTTGCATCTTATCTCCTTAATTTTCTAAATGTATTTATTTATTTGTGTATGATTGTAGTAATATAACTAAAACGGTAACAACAGACATAATAACCTAAAAAAAGGAAAGAACGATAGTTTTTTTATATTCATCACAGATTTAGTTATTTTTATAATGGATAATTATGTCTTTATAAAGTACTTTTTGAAGAAATTTGAAGCCAAACTGGAAGAGCCCGAGTCCGCAGAATCTGAATGGTAATTGAGTCATAAATAAAAATTGTAGAATCTGTAAAATTAATACAATGGAGCATTTAATGTATACAATCTTTTTATAAATTTAAAATTTAATAAAAGTTTATATTTCAATAACAAAAATTAATAAATTAAATGTTAAAACTTACATTTTCACGAATATCAATATCAAAACTAGAATATGATAAATTACTTATAAACTTTCCTGTTGCATTTGCCTAAAATTTGAATATATAAAATAAAAATAATTACTTTTTTAAGTAAAATAGTTACTTTTTTAACATTAAATTTGTTATATTTAATAAATCAAATAATTATTAAAAATAAATTTCAAGTAAAAATTTCTTTTCTAAGGTTCATACCTTGATGATAACTCTTTCACATTCATAATTTATGAGAAAAAGTCTGTAGATATGTAAGAAAAGCAATACTAGTATTAGAGTGATAGAGTGTATATTATTATTATTAGAGTCGACCATGAATATCGCATCAAAAACAGTTTGAAAGCCACATGCTATGAAAGCGAAATGACATCCCATTTCGATAGTCATTTGTGTTCCAAATATTAAATCAATTTTCCGAGATATTTTACGTAACTCCAAATGAAGATGTCTATGCAAACGTTATATTAATTTATCGTGCGAAGCACAGGTATAATTAATCAAATCGATACTAATCCTCTTACATTAAAATCCATATTATACGTGTACTTTTTGGAGCTTTTGTATATCTAAATTGATGGAACAGTAATACGGGATGTTCCCAAGCTGGCTTCATTCTACATTTATTTATATTTGCTAATTTCTCGAAATATTTATTGATTTGATCAAATTTTACTCCTACGTACCTAAAAATTGAAAATATTAGTAGACAATTAATAGATATAAACAAATATTTTTCTGTATTTATACAACAATACTAACCAAAGCGTACTCATTATGGTTAAATCGTTGATAACGTTAATATTAGTTAGAAATATACGTATAAACTGAACATATACAATTTGCGTAATGTTATTTATGCTTCTTAAACGTAGAAATTCCAAACCAATTTTTAATATAACTATAATAAACCATCCTAAAATAAACCATATTGTTCTCATATGTAAATTGTAATCTGTTATTGTTCCTAATTTTTCCAATGTATCGTCCACAATGGTGAGATTCTTTATACAATTTCTAAATGCCTGATACATAAGAAAATAATATGTAGTAAATTAGTTCTTTATATTCATAATATCGAATTGTATCGAAACATATTGACAAATTTTATGTCTAGTAATTTAATCATTTAATCTTATAAAAGATGTAATGTATGATGTAATACATGAATATATATATTATATTATTTTTGTAACATTTTATATTTATTTCTTTCGTATCTTATCTTTTAAGAAATATATATAATTGATATATGCACACGTATGTATATATATATATATATATATATATACATACATATATACAGGGTGTCCCTAAATTCGCGCCCACGGAGTACAAGGTGTGATACTTTAGGCTAAAAGAAATAACTTTTTCCTTTAGCAAAATTGCGTGCGATAAGTAGTTTTTGAAGGAGAGCAGGTTGAAGTAAACCAATAGGCGTTCTGGTGTAAGTGGCGCTCAGGGCCGGCGCGCGCGCTTCGCTCACTTGTATCAAATTCTTGACTAGTATTTACAAGTAATGTTAAAACATTAATGCTTTGTTATAATTAGTTTACTATGAATTTATTTTTATCTTAGTTATGATTTTATTTTAATTATACATATAATTAGTTATACTTAAGACTCAAAATGTAGAAAATTTTCCAAAATGTAAGAAAATGATGAAAAAAGAAAAAAATTTAGAAGAATAGAAACGCGTTTAGCTCGCAAAGCACATTACTATTTACATTTGTCTCTATTTTCAGATAGATCTACGAAATCAGACATTCTTTTATCTTTTATTACGTAAGAAATAAAAGCAATATTTATTTTGTTAATTATTCACTTTTTAAAGAATACAATATGGAAAAAGATCACGGTTCAGTATTCAAGTTGATTCTTATTATTTGAGTCTTAAGTATAATCTAACTAATTATATGTATAATTAAAATAAAATCATAACTAAGATAAAAATAAATTCATAGTAAACTAATTATAACAAAGCATTAATGTTTTAACATTACTTGTAAATACTAGTCAAGAATTTGATACAAGTGAGCGAAGCGCGCGCGCCGGCCCTGAGCGCCACTTACACCAGAACGCCTATTGGTTTACTTCAACCTGCTCTCCTTCAAAAACTACTTATCGCACGCAATTTTGCTAAAGGAAAAAGTTATTTCTTTTAGCTTAAAGTATCACGCCTTGTACTCCGTGGGCGCGAATTTAGGGACACCCTGTATATATATATATATATATATATATATATATATATATGTACATAATATCTTATATTATGATATTTACTGATATATATATATCTATATATGTGTGTGTATCAATAAATGTCATAATAAAAGATATTAAGAGGAGTGTATGTATATATAATTGACATTATATCAAATATGTGTTATTGTATATACGTGTAAAAATGAAAATTTGATACTTAATAATTTATGATATATATCAATTTATGATATTTTAAATTTTATATATTTATGTGAAATAATATTACCAATTTTTTAGCATAAATATTATAGAAAAAAAGTATAAATAATATTTTATTTTACAATCAATGATTATGAATATTTAGGTTGTTTTAATATTTTTCTTTGTTAAGTTTCTTACCTTGTCATGATATATTCCGATGATAATTGATAAATACGCTATAAATATATTTGTTCCAAACCAAATATGATATAAGATGGAATAATGAATTGTAAAAGGTATTACTTATATATATATAAGCACAATTATATAAAGACCACAATACGAACAGGTATAGAACATTGAACCATTGTCTTGAGATACTCGAAACAGGAAACTCTATCAGTCTTGAACCGCATACATAACTGATTATTAACAATGGTGATAAAATTTTTCGAATACTCATAATGTAAGCATGCGACTTCGAATTGTACTTCCTTTGCCAACAATTGTACTTTCTTTGCCAACAATTGCACTGAAATTGCACGTAATGATAGGATCTTTCATTATATTTTTCCATAATGAAACAATCGATGTACTGAATTTTACATGCTGCAAGAAAATAGAAAGAGAAACGATTGGATATATCACATATTTTCAAGCAAAATACATACATTTAGATCGTAAATATTGTTTGGACATTTTAATTTTTTTATTTTTATTTATATGATTTTACTTGATATTATTATACAATTAAGAACAGAGATAATGAGATATTATATTTTATTATAATTTTAATCCGTATCAATTCTGATATTATATGTTGATTGAATAATAAATGTAATTGAATATATATGATTGAATATTAAATGTGATTGCAAGAGGAAAGAAAATGGAAGAAAACACAAAGTTGTTTTTAAGAAAAAATATGTAATTGTTAATTGCAAATTACATATTTTGTTAGGACTTTTCAATAAAATAAGATATGAATAGATTCTTAAAAGCAGATTTATTAAGAACGGTTAACAGAACGTGGTGTAACTTATAGGCAAGCCTTTTTGGAGAGACTCATGCGAACACATTAACTCTAACTGAAAGTAAGTGATAGTAGCGCCATGTCACAAAGCGCGGATTGCAAAACAACTAAATTTAAAGATTAACACCAACATATTTTTTCTTCGGAACAATTATGTGTTTTTTTACACCAATTGATTCCTCTCATTATTTTGTACATAAAAGTATTAAGGTGAGATAATCGAAAAATAAATATTTACTAGATATTTTATAGTTTATGTAAAATTAAGATATTATTTTAAGCTTCATAAATCCAAAAATACTCAATAAAAAAATACTTTATTATAGTGTTTTGGAAAGCTCTCGACATAAGCTATAAGAATATGCAATAAAAATAGGTGGTTCCATTTAAAGAATTAAAGGTATTCTTGACCTGACCTTAACGATGCCATCCAAGGTCAAACCAATGACACCATGTTCTCCTCAAAACCATACAATTTTTGTCGAAAACGTTTTTCTCGAAAATATTTAGTTTTTGAAAAAAAGAGGTGTGGTCTAGAACATCCTGTATATATATATATACATATGTGTGTGTGTGTGTGTGTGTGTGTAAAATAATATTTTTCATTAAAATTTTAATATATAAAATTATATTTGTGCCATGCAGAAACTAATTTTTACGCAGAAAAGCAAAAAGTTATACAGGAGAAACAATAATATAGAGACATAAGAGTAGAGAGTACAAGAATTAATATTTTTTAAATTTAAAACAATTCCTGTGAAAATGATAATCCCCAAAAACTTACCTTTTTAAAAAAAGGTAAAAAAAGGGCACCAAGTTCATGCACTAATTGTATCCAACTGTCATATTGTCTACAAGAATAGTGATATAAAAAAATTGCGCCAACTAAGAATAAAAATTTGTACAAGATAAATAGTAAAAAAAATTTTAATTAAAAAAACTTGGCGCTGCCAATTTTATTAATATATTGTTCAGCTTAAAAGTCTAAATTTTCAAATCCAGAAGATCTTAAAAAAATTAATAATAAATGTCCAACAATTATATTTGCTGTTAAACATATATTTAATTGAAATATATGCCAATTTTATTGCCAGCGCCAAGTTTATTTAATTAAAATTTTTTTTGTATTTATCTTGTACAAATTTTTATTCTTAGTTGGCGCAATTTTTTTATATCACTATTTTTGTAGACAATATGACAATTGGATACAATTAGTGCATGAACTTGGCGCCCTTTTTTTACCTTTTTTTAAAAAGGTAAGTTTTTGGGGTATAATATACATTATATATATATATATATATATATATATATATATATATATAATTAATATATTATATATATTTATATTTAGCTTGTAAAATAGATATATATATATTTATTAACTTGCTCCAATTATCATACCGTACTGGTTCTTGCCAATTTTTAATTAATAATTTAATTATTTATTATTTATAACTTGCACTTTATCACTACTCAAAATGCGATTAATGATACATGTCACTAATGACACATATGATACATGTCATTAATATCGAAAAGCGTCGCTAGCGCAATCTTCTGTCGAGAGTAGGAAAAGGACGTTTTCTCTTTCTATGTATTGTGTACACGTGCGTTGATGACGACCATGATGATAAAGACGTTTCTTAATTGAAAATTTTCATATTTCGACTTTGCATTATGATATCTCCGTTAATAGATCACGCAGTGCAAAAATAAAGATACTTTCTTTATACAATTCAAACTCGCTCTATCGATTAAGGCTAGTAAGAATTCGATCCGTTTAGCCGTTATTGAAATCCGATAATCTAAGTTACTCTCAACTGTCCGACTCGCGTATAGATACACGGAGTGCCGCGCAATGCTTCGCATGAACTTGGCGCGAGACACTATCGTGTCTCTTGATAAATATTAATTTGCGGCATTAATGTAGAATTAAACAAATCATGTTACGATTTGAAAAATTTGTCTATATTTATTTGAAGGACTTTCAATCATTATATTAGGCATGATTTTTTGAGAACTCTTACTTATTTGCATAATCTTATGCTAATATGATTAGAACGGTTGCAATATATTTGGAGAACTAGAATAAAACAGTCTTTATATTTCATACATTTATTTTAAATAAATGTTTATATAATAAATATTTATATATGGTTTTATTACCTTGTATAGGAATTTGTAGCCAAATTGAAAAAGACCAATCCCGTAGAATTTAACTGGTGCTTGAGCCACTTGCGAAATCTATATTAATATACTAAATTATTTAATATATACATATATATATATATATATATATGTATACACATATATATATATATATATATATGTATATATATATATATACGTTCTCGGTTTTTTGTTTTTACTTTTAATTTAAATTAACATCTGTTTTAATAAAATGTTCAGTAAATATATATTTTAAAATTACATTTTCATGGATTTGAACGTCACAAGTGAAATATGAAATTTCATAAAATTTCATTTTTATTAAAACTCCCGTTGCATTTGCCTAAAATTAATGTAAAGGTAAAATTAAAATTTATTTTATAAATTTAACCGCGTAAAACTTAAAATATTATGTAATATTTAAATATGTATTAAAATAAAATTTCTCAACAAGTACATTTTAAACACAAACACACATGTAATTAATATAATTTAATACCTTGACACTAACGCTCTCACCTATGAAATTCATGAATAGAAGTTTGAAGAAGAAAATGAAAAACCAAGATAAATTTAAAATATGATACTGTATTCTGTCATTCATATAATCGTTGACGAGTATCATGTAAACAATTTCACGAAGACATTCCGCTAACCAACAACAGTAACATCCCGTTGACATTGTTATTATTCCGAATATCTATCTCATGACATATTTTACATAACTCTAAATAAATCTGCCTATATAAACGTAATATTAAACTTAATATTAAACTGCAATATACTTAACTTAAAAGTATACTTAACTTAAAACTAAACTGCAATATATTAATAGATATACATATATTCTCTTACATTATAATCCATATCATCCATTTGCTATTTCGAGTTTTTAGAAATTTATGTTTATGTGAAAGCGACATGATTTTCCCAAGTTCGTTTTATTCTGCGTTTATTATCTATTGTCAAGTCTAGAAGATATTGATTAACTTGATCAAACTTTAATCCTACATACCTAAATATAGAAAAGACTAATGTGTTTGTATATTAGATATTTAAATTATTATTTGCAAATATATATTATTATATTATGTACATTATATTATATTAAGTTTAAAAGATTATTAAAGTGAGATGTTTTAAAAATATCTTTGTACTTATATACAAAGTATATTTCCATTAAAATTTAAAAGTTGTTTTGAATCTATTATAGATTAATTTTTTTCTAAATATATTAATAAAACAAGAAGAAAAAAGATATATCTACCTAAGGATAATGATAAAATTTTAATTATTAATTAATTAATAATTTTAATTATTAAATTGTTAATAAGATTAATATGGTTGCAGTAATTTATTATTGAACTTATATAAATAGCTTTTGCTTTATTATAATTATATTCATTTTCCAACCATATAGTCTCTAGAAAAGTTAGTAATATGATTGTCGCAAACCATTCTAAAACGAGTCAAACTGTCCTCATACGCAGTTTGTGATAATTGATTGTTCCAAGTTTCTTCAATGTATCATCCACAATAGTAAGTTTTTTCAGACAATTTTTAAATTTCTGATGTAAAAAGAAGCAATACGTAGTGAAAAAAAAATAATTAAAGCTTATCCGAGAATTTTAATAAAGTATAAATATTATTCTCTTTTTTTAAATATGTAATATGTAAATATATAATAAAAAAGAAATTTTCCTAATAATTTATAACATATTAATGTACAGCATATTTTATACTCTTATGATAACTTTTCATACATGAGACATATAATGTAAGAAATTATAAAAAAATTTTAAATTTATAAAAAAATGATTAAAAAATTATTTAAAAATTATTAAAAATATCATTATTATTTTAAATAATTACTATTTTCGACTAAAGCTCTATACTATTTTTAAATACAATCAAAATCACTAAGTGCTTGTATTATTGTAAGATTTTCTTACCTTATCGTGATATATGCCAAAAGCAATTGACATGAATATTATAAAAAAATTCAGATAAAAGCAAATAGAATACATGGTATATATATATATATATATATATATATATATAAATAATGTAAGATATCATGATATAATTGAAGAGAAGAAAGTAAACCGACCATAATAGCAACATATACATAAAACTGAACTACGGTTTTGAATGATTTGTAGGAAACTCGATAATTCTTAAACCGCACACAAAACAGATTATTAAAAGCGGTGTAACAGATTATTAATGCAATTCGAATGTTGTTGATCATTGTGCACACCGTTAGAACTGCATTTCCTTTGTCAACCAGATGTGTTTTTGTGCTAGTTGCATCGTACTGATAAGTAATGATAGTGGATTTCTGTAATTTCAATTGAGGTACTCGGAGATATTAGAATATCAACTACTACAATATACTACTGTTATTAGTTTTTACCGTGACATATCGAAATAGAAATTATAATAAATAAATATGTCACCTTCCTCTACATTTATGATATAAATATTAATGAGGCTGATTATGTACTGACATTTCTCATTTTTATTTCTTAATACGAGAATTTGCACTATATATTATCATTATATATACTTAAAAATATTATTAAATAGCGACATAAGGGTGATCTTAAATAATATTAATTGAAAAACTAATGATAAGATTAAAATATAAATAGAAAATATAAAAAATATATATACTATAAAGTATATTATAGAAAATATATATAAAGTACTTTTTATAAAATAATAGCAAACGATAATGGCAAATACTTTGACTAGTGTACTTTTTCATATTTTTTCGCACTAAAGTCTTTTTTTGGAAGAAAAAAACGGACCGAATTAATTCACACACCTAATAAAATTGTTCATTATTAATATGCAATTAATTAATAATGTTTTATTATACGTACTTTATCATGATACAATCTGAATACAATTGACAGTAATGTTATCAAAATGTCTAATCCAATGCATATATGGTATTCGGTATTATAATTTATTACTAAAGTAAGATATTATTAGAGATAGATTTAAATAAGAAAAAATAAATTGACCAAAATAGCAGCATATACAAGAGATTGAACCATATTCTTGGGCAACCTACAAGAAATTCAATAATACTTATTGTTAGACCGAATACATAACTGATTATCAAGAGCGATGTTAAAATTGTTTGAATGCTTTTAGTTATTATGTATACTGTTTCGATTTTGAAATGCATTTTATTTGCGGATTGAGTGCTAGCTTCATCATATGATTATAATTTTTATAATTTCAACTAGGGCACTTACAGTTATTGAAATATAATCGATCTGTTCTATATACGATATATTTAAACAATTCGGATAATGATGTGTTTTCTTTTTAGATAGAATATGTAAAAATATAATTATATTCATTACATATACATAACAGACATATGAATATTGTTCTTAATATACTTTTTCTTTTTATCTCTTTATTTCTTATCTCTCTATAAAATACTATGATATATGTTGAAAAGGTTATCAAATAAAGGTTATCAAATAAAAAATGAGTAAATAAATGTCTGTTTCAATCAATAACTAATTTGTTTTTAACATATAATAATATTTTAGAAGCTATATATATATATATATATATATATATATATATATAGCTTCTAAAATATATATATATATATATATATATAGCTTCTAAAATATACATATATAAATATACATTTATAAACTAACTTTACTTTACTTTCTAAAAACTTTACTTTACTTTACTTTCTAAAAAACTTTCTAAAATATACATTTATAAATAATCGAAAATCGGTGCTTTCCTTTATATTACATTTTGATTATTCTATCAAATATTCTATCATATTGACTTTATACATAAAATTAATTTTATGCAAAGAATAATTCTTACGACAACGAATAAGATAAAGATGTATCTGATATCTATATAAAGTGAAAAAAGTTGTGATTTTTATTTGCAATGTTTCTTTAAAAAATGATAAATATTTCAATTTAATAGAATATATAAATGTCACTTATTTAAAAAAATTTGTATTACATATAACTTATTTTAGGGGGGGGGGGGGCAATGTCCATTTAGGTTTTAACGTATTATATTATTTACAACTTATTTAACATATTTTTATCAATCTGAGTATTAATATAACTATGACAATCATGACAGACGATAAATTGTAACGGTAAAAAACAGTATTTTTTTAATATTTATGGATTTAATTATTTGTAATTGTATATGTACAATAATACAATGTTTATTAATAATGTTGATTATTTATTAAAATTTTTCATATTTATTTAGTATAAGAATTTGCATTATATATTACATGTGCTTAAAAATATTATTAAATAGATACTTTTCATCACAGTACAAGAAAAGTTGTATCTTGATAAAATATATGAAAAATTTTAACATTTTTATAAAAATAATTTGAAGAAAACACTAGAGAAAAAAATATGTGTGTTTATGCGTGTGTGTGTGTGTGTACGAACATGTGAAATTTATCCTTTATCACATAATATCTTTTAACAACATTCAAATAAATTTTTCCAGTTCTAGAAAATATTTAGAAGAAAAAGCATTATTTTATACATTACATTCTAAGTATTATTTGTGTCAATGTTTCTTGAAATCATTTATACAACATTGTATTATTACAATTTATTAGTCATCATTTTTATTAAATGTTAGCTTATTTATGCATGCCTGTATTAATAACACTACAACGGTCGTAATCGATGAAGTTAACTGAAAAATATTAATTTTATTAATATTAATTTTAAAATATAAATTTTAATATTTATTTTCTTTTTTTAAAAAATTAATAATTTATAATAAATAATTGTGCTCATAATAAACATTTCACAACGTACCCCATAAAGAAATTTGTAACCATACTGAAAAAGTCCAATTCCATAGAATCTGACTGGCGCTTGAGTTATTTGCAATAGAAGCTGTGATATCTATATTAATATAAAAAACTTTTAATAAACTTTATAATGTATATATTTACAAATTTTTATTTTTATTTTAAAATTAAATCATGGTTTATTTTAATAATATTGAATAAGTTAATATTAAAACTTACATTTTCCCGAATTTCAATATTAAAAGTAGAATAAGATATTTTGTTTATTAAATTTCCTGTTGCATTTGCCTAAAATCGGAATAAAATTTGATGCTTTTAATTCAAAAAGATCATATATAAAATTTGATATTATTAATAATTAGATAATTGTCAAAAAAAGTTCATGTATTATAATTACATTTAAATACAGAATTAATACCTTAGTGCAGACTACTTCACATACATAATTAATGAAGAAAATTTTCAAGATGTTATTGCAAACCAAGATTAGGATTAAAATAATAAATAATATTTTGTTAGATTTGATATAATTGTTGATCAGTATCACACTGAAAAGTTCACGTAAATCCAGCGCTAACCAAAAGAAATTACATCCCATTTTAAAAGTCATCTGTGCTCCAAATATTGAATCTATCTCATGAGATATTTTACGTAATTCCAAATGAAGATGTCTACAGACAAACATAATATTAAATTTTACTGCTCAAAGCTCAATAACTACGATTAATGAATTTACTTTCTTACTTTACGATCCATATCAACCATTCATTACTTAAAGTAATGGAACCCGTTTGTGGGACCCGTTGCTGAGTGGAATTTTTCCAAGCTCGCTTTATTTCATGGTTGTTATCTCTTGTTAAATTCAATAAATGTTGGTTAACTTGTTCAAATTTTAATCCTATATATCTAAAAATAAAAAATAAAATTAATAAATGTATTGTAATATATTAATTATATATTAATTAATATATAGATATATTAAAAAATTTTAAAGAAAAATTACATTTTTATGCATTATAATACAGTTTTATAAATTTAGAAATGATTATATTAAAAAAATTTTTGTATAAAGATATACCAACGTCAAAAGATATACAAACCCAAAAATACTTGCAATAATCAAATCATTGATTTCGTTAATGTAAGAGCAATAATTTCGCACAAAGAGAGCACACAAAGATGTTAAAATACTATAGTTAAACTCATGTTTCATCCAGTATGCTGATCCAAAGCTTATTATTGTAATTTTTAGCAGCCATCCTATGATGAGATATATTGTTTTTTTGTACAGCTTGTGATAATCTGTCATTGTTCCGATGTTTAGCAATGTATTATCGACTATATCGAACTTCTTCAAACAATTTCTAAATTTCTATCACAAAGAAGCAGTACGATGGGCAAATAATTAATATTTACAATTAGTTTGATAATTTTATGTATGGTAGAACTTATAATTAATAATGTAGTTTATCTAATGTAATTAAAATAACTGTAAACTTTTACAAAAAAGCATTAAAAAATTTATTTATATTTCAATTTTATATATTTTCTTATATATAATTTACATGCAATAAATTATCAAGTTAATAAATTATTGTTAAAGTGTTGAGAAAAGAAATTTTTCAATCAATAATTTATTGTCGCATATATATAATATAATACGTGAAATATTGCATCTTTTGACAATTTCTTTCGCTAAACGCATAAATATTAAAATTTAAATGTATTTAATATTATATATATATATATATATATATATGGGGCATTCTTTGTGAACCCGAGACCCCATGCTCTCCAGAATTGAGTTGCTCCAAAAAATATTTTTCAGGGTTGAAAATTTACCTAAACATGTCTACTTTTATTTGCCGTGTGGCCTTTTTGAAAATTCAAAATGGCGGCGCGTCCAAACTCCAAAATACCGAAAAACTATTTTATTTTCTTCCTATTGCGTGCGAAAAAAGTATTGTAGCGTATGTTCAAAGATTATTTTTGTCGTCAAAATTGTTTCTTCGTTTGCCTACTTCAAATTCGTGTAATATAATTTTGAATATTTAAGATAGCGGATCCAAAATGGCGGACCAAAATTCAAAATTTAAATGATTTGAAGGAAAATCGATACCCGGGGGTTTTCGTGGTCGCTGATCACGAATCTGAAGTCAAAATTCTGAAATTCAAAATGGCTGACCCAATATGCCCGACTGAAATGCAAAATTTCACATAATTTCGATGAAAATCGGTATTCCGGGGTTTTCGAGGGCGCTGATTACGAATCTTAGATCAAAATTCTGGAAGTAATTAAAAAATCGAAAATAAATTCGAAGTTACGAAATTTTTACTTGGGGTACTTGGGCGCGCATTATTGACGTAAAAGTAAATGTTCGTAATTGTGTATACCGCTGACGTTAGCATCATCCAACATGTACCTTATACTTTATTTTTTAAAAAAGAACACAGATAAACTGAAATATGTAAAGAGACACAACTTCGGTTTACTTTTTTAACGGGATAAAATGTAAGTAAAAATATGACAGTTATTTGCAAATACGTACATTAATTTAGTATTTTTTTCTATATGGGTGATTTGCAAATTATACTTTATTTTTAACAGAATGATTGTTCTTTCAGGTGATCTAATAAAAATAAAAAAAAACTTTTATGCAAGTCATTTTTTAAAACATTTTTTATAAACAAATCCCATTTTAACTGTGTTCTCCATGTGATGTTTTAATTATTTTTATTGATAAATGTTCCTTACAATGTTGGTAAAAAATACGTGAAAAAAATAGCAATCAAATCACAATTTATTCCTATACTTTAAAGTCTGTATAATTTTTTGAACCAACACCGGAAAAAAACCTACATGGCAAATTCAACTACCGTTGGATAGTTGAGTGGAAAGTATAACAAAAAGAACTACTTTTTTCAGTTAGATATATCCCCTATTAGTATTGTTGATTGTACTATTTGTACTTCAGTTAATAAATAGTAGTTAACTTTACCGCATATAGAAAAAAATACTAAATTAATGTACGTAAAGTGTGTTTAAATACTCGCATGTTATGAAAAAATTTGAAATAAACACAATTGCACGATTTGAAGGTCATTTGTATTTATTATCAAACATGAAAAACATCATGCAAGGAGAATTTAATAACTTACCAAAGCGAGCTCGCGCGCATCCCCCCCCCACCCACACACGCACGCACACACGCACGCGCATACACACACACACACACACACACACACACACACACAGAGGTGACGGCAAGGGGAACCATCTGATCAAAGCACCCCGAAGACATGTAAATCCGACTGTGCGACCTCCGCGGGATACATGTTGGATGATGCTAACGTCAGCGGTATACACAATTACGAACATTTACTTTTACGTCAATAATGCGCGCCCAAGTACCCCAAGTAAAAATTTCGTAACTTCGAATTTATTTTCGATTTTTAATTACTTCCAGAATTTTGATCTAAGATTCGTAATCAGCGCCCTCGAAAACCCCGGAATACCGATTTTCATCGAAATTATGTGAAATTTTGCATTTCAGTCGGGCATATTGGGTCAGCCATTTTGAATTTCAGAATTTTGACTTCAGATTCGTGATCAGCGACCACGAAAACCCCCGGGTATCGATTTTCCTTCAAATCATTTAAATTTTGAATTTTGGTCCGCCATTTTGGATCCGCTATCTTAAATATCCAAAATTATATTACACGAATTTGAAGTAGGCAAACGAAGAAACAATTTTGACGACAAAAATAATCTTTGAACATACGCTACAATACTTTTTTCGCACGCAATAGGAAGAAAATAAAATAGTTTTTCGGTATTTTGGAGTTTGGACGCGCCGCCATTTTGAATTTTCAAAAAGGCCACACGGCAAATAAAAGTAGACATGTTTAGGTAAATTTTCAACCCTGAAAAATATTTTTTGGAGCAACTCAATTCTGGAGAGCATGGGGTCTCGGGTTCACAAAGAATGCCCCATATATATATATATATATATATATATATATATATATATATTATAATATATTTGATAATATTAACATATTTATAACTACTTTAAACATCAAAAATATTCAAATACACATTCAAAATTGCTCATTATTAATATGCAAATAATTAACAATTTGTCATACATACCTTATCATGATACACTCCGAACACAATTGACAATAAAGCTACCAAAATGTCTAGACCAGTGCATATATGGTATTCGAAATTAAAAAATTTAAATCCTAAATAAGATATCAATGTAGACATTAATAAGAAAAAATAAATTGACCAAAATAGCAGCATATATAGGAAACTAAACCATATTCTTGAGTGAGCTACAGGAAATTCGATAATATTTAAACCAGACACATAACTGATTATCAAGAGTGGTGATAAAACTGTACGAATACTTTTAGTCATTATGTATACTGTTTCGATTTTGAAATGCATTTTATTTGCGGATTGATTGTGCTAGCTTCATTATATGATTATGATCTTTATAATTTCTACTAGACTACTTATAGTTATTGAAATATAATCGATCTGTTTTATATATAATATATTTAAGCAACTCGGATAATGATGTGTCTTCTTTTTAGATAGAATATGTAAAAATATAATTATATTCATTACATATACATAACAGACATATGAATATTGTTCTTAATATACTTTTTCTTTTTATCTCTTTATTTCTTATCTCTCTATAAAATACTATGATCTGTACTGTGTGTTTTCATTACACCAATTGATTCCTTTCATTATTTTGTACATTAAAGTATTAAGGTAAGATAATAAAAAAATAAATATTTTACTAGATATTTTATGGTTTATATAAAATTGAAAAATTATTTCAAGCCTCATAACTCGAAAAGTACTCAATGAAAAAATACTTTATTATAGTGTTTTGGAAAGCTCTCGACATAAGCTACAAGAATATGCAATAAAAAATAGGTAGTTCCATTTAAGAAATTAAAGATGTTCTTGACCTGACCTTAACGATGCCATCCAAGGTCAAACCAATGACACCATCTTATGTTCCCCTTAAAACCAAACAATTTTTGTCGAAAACTTTTTTCTCTAAAATGCTTACTTTTTGAAAGAAAATGGGTGTACGGGTGGTCTAGGACATCCTGTATATAAAATTATTTTTATGTAAAGAATAATTCTTATTCCGACAACGAATAAAGTAAAGATGTATCTGATATCTATATAAAGTAAAAAGTTGTGATTTTTATTTGCAATGTTTGTTTGAAAAAATGACAAATATTTTAATTTAATACAATATAATATAATAAATGTCACCTATTTAGAAAAATGTGTATCACATATCAATTATTTTAGGTCAGTGTTCATTTAGGTTTTAGTGCATTATTCACAATTTATTTAATATATTTTATCTATGTATTAATATAACTACAACAATCATGACAGACGCGGTAAACTGTAAAGGTAAAATTATTTTTTAATATATATGGATTTTTTAATATATATGGATTTAATTATTTGTAATGGTATAGTACACAATAATATAATGTTTATTAATAATGTTGATTATTTATTGAAATTTCTCATTTTTACTTAGTAAAGTAAAGAAGCTAATGTAACAAGAAATTCTATAGATTCAACTAGAAAATACTAACTAAATTCTGTTTGATTTAACCACAATGCCTTCAATCATATAAATTTTGTTTGTTGGTACAATCAAACGATTTTTCTCAGTGTAGGAAGGCCAATATAGCCGGAAATTAATTTTCGTAGAGAGCGAGAGAGAGAGAGAGAGAGAGAGAGAGAGAGAGAGAGAGAGAGAGAGAGAGAGAAATTACATATATACAATATGATCGAAAAACGTATAATAGCCGAAAGAAAATGATTTCTTATGCAAAATTATGCTTCGTATAATTGTCAGAAATATATTCAGATTACGTAACATCTTATGATCATGTAAGTTTTCACACACAGAATATTATATGAAATATAAATAATAGTATATCTTATGTAAGATATTACATATTATACGTGTTGAATATTATGTATAGATAGAGTTAAACATATTGTTTTTGCATCTTATCTCCTTAATTTTCTAAATATATTTATTTATTTGTGTATGATTGTAGTATTATAACTAAAACGGTAACAACTGACATAGTAACCTAGAAAAAGGTAAGAACGAATATTTTTTATTTATCATAGATTTAGTTACTTTTGTAATGGATAGTTATGGATAGTTATTATAAAGTACTTTTTGAAGAAATTTGAAGCCAAACTGGAAGAATCCGAGTCCGCAGAATCTGAATGGTGATTGAGTCATAAATAAAAATTGTAGAATCTGCATTAATACAATGGAGCGCTAATATTAATGTCTACATTCTTTCTAAATTTAAACTTTAATACAAAAGTTTATTTCAATAACAACAATTAATACATTAACATACAAATGTTAAGACTTACATTTTCACGAATTTCAATATCAACATTGGAATGTGATAAATTGCTTATAAATTTTCCTGTTGTATTCGCCTAAAATTTGAATATATAAAATAAAATTAATGTTATTTTTTTAACATTAAATTTGTTATATATATTATCCTTTAATAAATCAAATAATTATTAAAAATAAATTTCAAATAAATGCTTTTTAAGCTTCATACCGTGATGCTAACTCTCTCACATTCATAATTTATGAGAAAAAGTTTGAAAATATGTAAGAAAATCCATACTAGTATTAGAGTGATATAGTATCTATCATTATTAAAGTCGACCATGAATATCACATCAAAAATATTTTGAAAGCTACATGCTATGAAAGCGAAGCAACATCCCATTTCGATAGTCATTTGTGTTCCAAATATTAAATCAATTTTCCGAGATATTTTACGTAACTCCAAATGAAGATGTCTACGCAAACGTTATATTAATTTATCGTGCGAAGCACAGGTATAATTAATCAAATCGATACTAATCCTCTTACATTACAATCCATATTATATATGCGCTTTTTGGAGCTTTTGCATGTCTAGATTGATGAAAAAGTAATACAGGATGTTCCCAAGCTCGCTTTATTCTACATTTATTTCCTTTTGTTAATTTCTCGAGATATTTATTGATTTGATCAAATTTTACTCCTAGGTACCTAAAAATTGAAAATATTAGACAATTAATAGACAATTAATAGATATAAGCAAATATTTTTCTATATATTTATACAACTGAACTAACCAAACCATACTCGTTATAGTCAAATCATTGATAACGTTAATATGAATTAGAAACATACGTATAAAAATAACATGTATAATTTGCGTAATGTTATCATTTCTGCTTCTTAAATGTAGAATTTCCAAAGAAATTATTAATATAGCTATGATAAACCATCCTAAAATAAAGCCTATTGTTCTCATATGCAAGTTGCAAGGTGTTATTGATCCTAATTTTTCCAATGTGTCGTCCATAATGGTGAGATTCTTTATACAATTTCTGAATGCCTAGTACATAAGAAAATAATATGTAGTAAATTAATTTTTTATATTTGTAATATTGAATTATATCAAAATATATTGATAATTTTTATGTCCAGCAATTTAATCATTTTATCTTATAAAAGATGTAATAATATGTTACGATGTAATACATGAATATATATTATTTTTGCATCATTTTATATTTATTCCTTTCGTGTCTTATCTTTTAAGAAATATATATATAATTAAGATGTGCACATATATATATATACAGGGTGCTAAAAAAGTATCGCATACGCTCAGTGCCATCCGATAGAGAATGAGAATTTAAGAAAAAATGTCTAATAGTATTTTTCGATCCCATGAATAATTTCGCCGCAATTAATTATTGTAATCAATTAATCAGCGCGGAGCTACAAGAGGAAGCCAGGGGCGAAGCGCGCGAAGTCTGCGGTGCGACGCTACCGCGCTAGTCGTCGCGCCGCAGACTTCGCGCGCTTCGCCCCTGGCTTCCTCTTGTAGCTCCGCGCTGATTAATTGATTACAATAATTAATTGCGGCGAAATTATTCATGGGATCGAAAAATACTATTAGACATTTTTTCTTAAATTCTCATTCTCTATCGGATGGCACTGAGCGTATGCGATACTTTTTTAACACCCTGTATATATATATATATATATATGTATATATATATATATATATATATATATATATATACACACGCCCATATGTATGTGTGTATGTTTGTTTGTTTGTGTATATGTATGAAGAGTTTAATTTTTAAGACTAAACTACATCTTTATGCAACATTATTAAATGTTTTTATGTTTTTAGCTCTAAAATATAGAGTTTTATTTAAAATATTTACAACAAATTCTTTCTTGCATGTGTATTATATATATTACATTTTATGTATATTATTTGTCTACGCTTTTTAAAGTTAATTACATAATATTGCATTCTTACAATGTTAATCGTTAATCGTTATTTCTTTTTAATGTTTGCTTATGTACCCTTGTGTTATTAAAACTACAATGGTCGTAATCGATGAGATGAACTGAAAGATATTAATTTCCCTTCTTCAATAATTATTATATATTTAATCGTTTGTGATAAATAATTACGCTCGTAATAAACATTTTATAAACCCTATGAACAACGTACCCCATAAAGAAATTTGTAGCCATACTGGAAAAGTCCAATTCCATAGAATCTGACTGGAGCTTGAGTTATTTGCAATAAAAGTTGTGATATCTATATTAATATATTAAAATAAAGTTTTAATGTATACATATACTATTTTTCATTTTTACTCAAACTATATATAAAATATTTATTACTTTTTATTATGACACAAATAATATATATAAGTAAATCATAGTTTATTTTAATTTTAATAATCTTGTATATATTAAAACTTACATTTTCTCGAACATCAATATCATAAGTAGAATACGGTACTTTGTTTATTAAATTTCCTGTCCCATTCGCCTACAATCGGAATATGCAAAATAAAATTTGAAAAACACTTTAAATTCAAAAAAAGTAAAATTTTATATTATCTAATAGTTAGATAATTGTTGTAAAAAAATTAAATATGTTTTGAGTTTAAATGCAAAGTACCTTGATATTAACCATTTCGCATACATAATTAATGAAGTAGAGTTTCAAAATGTTAAGACAAAGCAAAAATAATACTGTAACAATCAATATTTTTTTAGATTTGACATAATTGTCAATGAGTATTGCATTAAAAAGTAGATGCAAATCGAGCGCTAGCCAAAGAAAATTACATCCCATTTTGAAAGTCATCTGTACTCCAAATATCGAATCTACTTCTCGAGATATTTTACGTAATTCAGAATGAAGATGTCTACAAACACAATATTAAATTTTACTGCTTAATACGAAAGATAGAATTATATTAACTGTCTTACATTACGATCCATATCAAAAAATCGTTGCTTAAAATTTGTGGAACTCTATGTTGGAGAATAGAATTTTTCCAAGCTCGCTTTATTTCATGTCTTTTATCTTTTGTTAAATTCAAAAGATGATTAACTTGATCAAACTTTAATCCTATGTATCTAGAAATGTAAAGAAAATCTAATAAGTAAGGTAACAAATACAAATTTATTATCATTTTTAAATATTAATATATTAAAAAGTTTCAAGGAAAGCTTATATTTGTATACAATACAATTTAGTTTTACGAATTTACACATGATTATATCAGAATCATAGACATAATAATATGTCTATGATCAAAATAATTATCGTATACTTAAAAAGATATACCAACCCAAAAATACTTGCAATGATCAAGTCATTTATCATATTAATATAAAAACAATAATTTCGCACAAAGGAGGCATATATAGATGTTAAAATATCAAAGTTGTACTCGGTTCTTAGCCAATATGCTACTACATTAGTCAATGTTGTAACCAATAGGTACCATCCTGTGATGTGACACATCGTTTTTTTGTATAGCTTGTGATAATCCGTTATTGTTCCAACATTCCGTAACGTACTATCGACAATATCGAGCTTTTTCAAACAATTTCTAAATTTCTGTCACAAACAGACAATGTGGTGGACAATTAATGTTTACAATTAACATAATAATTTTATGTATGGATCTTATGTAATTAATAACGTAACTTATCTAGTTAATGTAGTTAATAGCTATTTTTTAAAAAAGAATTGAGGATGTTAATTAACTTTATATATTTTCTTATACTTCACTTTACACAAACACACACACACACACACACACACACACACACACACATTTATTTATTTATGAAAATAATTTATTAATATAATTATTATTATATTAATAAATTATTTTCAACTATCAAAAAAAGGTTTTATTAACAATTTATAATGAATTATTTTTTTAAATAATATTTCAAACATTACACATCTTTATGACAATTTGTTTTTGCTAAATCGGTAAATATTACTTAAAACTTGTGTAGTTACACTAAACATCTCAAATGGTCACGTACATAATCAAAATTACTTATTATTAGTATGCAATTAATTAGCAATACTTTATCATACATACCTTATTATGATACACTCCGAACACAATTGACAATAATGTTATCACAAGTCTAACCCAAGGCATATATGATATTTGATATTATAATATTCATTATTAAAATAAGATATTATTATAAATTTAAATAAGAAAAGAAAAATTGGCCAAAATAGCAGCATATACGAGAAACTAAACCATATTCTCGGATAACCTGCAGGAAATTCAATAATATTTAAACCGGACACATAACTGATTATCAAAAGCGGTGTTAAAACTGTTCGAATGCTTTTAATCATCATGTATACTGTTTCGATTTCAAACTGCATGTCATTTGCGGATTGGTTGTGCTAGCTTTATCTTATGATTATAATTTCAATTAGTGCACTTACATTTATTGAAATATAATCGATCTGTTTTATATGCCATATATTTAACAATACAGATAATGATGTGTCTTCTTTTTAGATAGAATATGTAAAAACATAATTATATTTATTACATATTCACAATTGACATATGAATATTGTTCTTAATATACTTTTTCTTTCGTCTCTTTATTTCTTATTTCTTTATAAAATACTATATATTGTAAAATCTTACCAAATAAAAAATGAGTAAATAGTGTCTATTTCAATCAATAACCAACTTGTTTTTAACGTATAATAATGTTTTAGAAGCTGTATATATATACGTGCATTTATAAATAAACATAAATCAGTGCTTTTCTATATTACGTGATTATTCTATCAAATATTCTATCATATTGACTTTATAGATAAAATTCATTTTATGTAAAGAATAATTCTTATGACAACGAATAAGCTAAAGATATATCTGATATCTATGTAAAGTAAAAAGTTGCGATTTTTATTTGCAATGTTCCTTTAAAAATTGACAAATATCAATTTAATAGAATATATAATAAATGTTACTTATTTTAAAAAATGTGTATTACATATTAAATACTTATTTTAGGGGGGGAAGGGTCAATGTCTATTTAGGTTTTAACGTATTATATTATTTACAACTTATTTAACATATTTTTATTAATCTGAGTATTAAGATAACTACGACAATCATGACGTGATAAATTATAACGGTAAAAAAACAGTATTTTTTTTAATATTTATGGATTTAATTATTTGTAATTATATATTACACAATAATATAATGTTTATTAATAATGTTGATTCCAGTTCTAGAAAATATTTAGAAGAAAAAGCATTATTTTATACAGTACATTCTAAGTATTATTTGTCTCAATGTTTCTTGAAATTATTTATACAACATGGTATTATTATAATTTATTAGTCATCATTTTTATTAAATGTTACCTTATTTATGCATGCCTGTATTAATAACACTACAACGGTCGTAATCGATGAAGTTAACTGAAAAATATTAATTTCTCTTTTTTAATAATTAATTTATGATAAATAATTGTGCTCATAATAAACATTTCACAACGTACCCCATAAAGAAATTTGTAACCATACTGAAGAAGTCTAATTCCATAGAATCTGACTGGCGCTTGAGTTATTTGCAATAGAAGCTGTGATATCTATATTGACATAAAAAACTTTTAATAAACTTTATAATGTATATATTTACAAATTTTTATTTTTATTTTAAAATTAAATCATGGTTTATTTTAATAATATTGAATAAGTTAATATTAAAACTTACATTTTCCCGAATTTCAATATTAAAAGTAGAATAAGATATTTTGTTTATTAAATTTCCTGTTGCATTTGCCTGAAATCGGAATTTAAAATTTGAATGATGCTTTTAATTCAAAAGGGTCATATATAAAATTTGATATTATTAATAATTAGATAATTGTCAAAAAAAGTTCATGTATTATAATTACATTTAAATACAGAATTAATACCTTAGTGCAGACTACTTCACATGCATAATTAATGAAGAAAATTTTCAAAATGTTATTGCAAACCAAGAATAGCATTAAAATAATAAATAATATTTTGTTAGATTTGATATAATTATTGATGAGTATCACACTGAAAAGTTCATGTAAACCCTGCGCTAACCAAAAGAAATTACATCCCATTTGAAAAGTCATCTGTGCTCCAAATATTGAATCTATCTCATGAGATATTTTACGTAATTCCAAATGAAGATGTCTACAGACGAACATAATATTAAATTTTACTGCTCAAAACTCAATAACTACGTTGATGGAATTTACTTTCTTACATTACGATCCATATCAACCATTCATTACTTAAAGTTTGTGGAACTCGTTGGTGGGTGGAATTTATCCAAGCTTGCTTTATTTCATGTTTGTTATGTCTAGTTAAATTCCAAATATGTTGGTTAACTTGATCAAATTTTAATCCTATGTATCTAGAAATGTAAAAGGAAACTAATAATTAAAGGAACAAATACATGTAAATTTATTATCGTATTTTGAATATACAGGTTAATATACAGGGTGTCCCATTTTAATTGATGACCCCGAATAACTTTTTTAATTTTGATTGTAGGAAAAAATGTTTCAGAAAAAAGTTGTATGGCTTGAAGAGGGACATAAGATGGTATCGTTGGTTTTATCTTGAAAAGTTGTTTGAAGGTCACATGAAGGCCACCTTCAATTTTTTTAATGGAACCCTATTTTTTATTACTTATCCTTGTAGCTTATCTCGAGAGCTTTTCAAAATACTATAATAAAGTATTTCTTCATTGAGTACTTTTCGAGTTATGAGGCTTGAAATCATTTCTTAATTTTACATAAAATTAATTTTACGTAAAATATCTAGTAAAATATTCATTTTTCAATTATCCTACTTTTATGTACAAAATAATGGGAGGAATCAATTGCTGTAAAGAAAACACACATAATTATTTCAAAGAAAAAATATGTAATTTGCAATTAACAATTCCATATTTTTTTTTAAAAACAACTGTGTTTTTCCTTTACACCAATTGATTCCTCTCATTATTTTGTACATAAAAGTATTAAGATAAGATAATCGAAAAATAACTAGATATTTTACTAGATATTTTACGGTTTGTGTAAAATTAAGATATTATTTCAAGCCTCATAACTCGCAAAATACTTAATGAAAACTAACTTAATTATAGTGTTTTGGAAAGCTCTCGAGATGAACTAAAAAAATATGTAAAAGTATACAAGGTGTCCCATTTAAAAAATTGGATGTAACCTTCACGTGACCTTCAGGTGACTCTTCAATGTCAAACTAAAGACACCGTCTTATGTCCCCCTTCAATCCATACAACTTTTGTTTGAAACATTTTTTCCTACAATCAAAATTAAAAGTTATTCGGGGTCATCGATTAAAATGGGACACCCTGTATGTATGTATTAAGATTTCAAAGGAAACTTATATTTTTATGCAGTATAATATTTATAAATTGAGAGAAATTATGTCAGAATAATTTTCATACACATAAAAAGGTGTAATTTATAATATTATAATTAAATTATAATTAATATTATAGCTTATTTAATGTAACTGAAACAACTATAACTTTTAAAAAAGAATTAAAAAATGCATATATTTGTTTTATATATTTTCTTATATTTATGTAATATTTCATGCAATTAATTATTAAATTAATAAATTATTACTACATATATCACATAAAAAATTGTTCATTAATAATTTGTTATATTAAGTATATTACATGTAAAATATTGCATGTCTCTTCATCATAATTTGTTTTGCTAAACTGATAAATACTACTTCTGTATCTACTTTAGATATTAAAAATAGTATACGTACAAAAAATCAAAATTATTTATTATTAATATAAATTAAATTAATTAACAATACTTCAAAATCATACATACCTTATCATAATATACTCCGGACACTATTGATAATAATGTTAGTAAGATATCTAATTCAACGCTAATCCAATCCAATATATAATATATATTATAGTCAGCATTGAAATATTCATTATTAAAGTAAGATATTATTACTGACTTTAATGAAAATAAATAAATTAACCATAATAGCAGCATATACACGAAACTAAATATTCTTGGATAACCTACAGGAAATTCGATAATACTTAAACCGAAGACATAATTGATTATCAAGAGCGGTGTTAGAACTGTTCGAATGCTTTTAGTCATCATGTGCACTATTTCGATTTCGAACTGCATTTCATTTGAGGATTGGTTGTGCTATCTTCATCATATGATTATGATCTTTATAATTTTAATTAGAGCACTTACAGTTATTGAAATATAATCGATCTATTTTATATGCGATATATTTAACGATAACAGATAATGATGTGTTTTTAGAATATGTAAAAACATAATTATATTTATTAGATATTCATAACAGAAAATATTATTCTTAATATACTTTTTCTTTTTATACAATACTATGATATATATTAAAAAATATTACCAAATATAAATGATGGTGTCTATTTTAATCAATATGTATTTTAATCAATAACCAATTTGTTTTTAACGTGTAATAATGTTTCAAACACATATACATATAATCATAAATTGGTGCTTTTCTTTTTGTTGATATTATATAATTGTTCTAAATATGGACTTTATACATAAAAAAAAATAAAAAATAAATTAAAATTAATAAATAAAAAATTAAATTAATAAATTAAAAAAATAAAAAAGGAATTAAAATTAATTTTATGCACAGAATAATTCTTATGACAACGAATAAGGTGAAGATATATCTGATATAAATATAAAGTAAAAAGTTGTGATTTTTATTTGCAATATTTCTTAAAGAAATGGCAAATATTTCAATTAAGTACAATATATAATAAATATCATCTATTTAAACAAATTTATATTGCATATCAATTATTATCAATGTCCAGTTAGGTTTTTATGTATTATATTACTTACATTTTATTTAACATATTTAACATTTTTATCAATCTGTGTTAATATAACTACGACAATCATAACAGACGTGATAAACTGTATAGGAAAGAAAATAGTATTTTTTTATAATTATGAATTTAACTATTTGTAATTATATGTTACGTCCAGACCCTGAAAGGATGGGCCGTATGGAAGAACATAACTTACTTACCCCGTGACACACTTTATTCGGGCGTATGTATGGATCGGATCGAACGAATGTGAATGGCCTGACATAGGTCAACGACCGAAGGTCTCTTTAACTCTGCGTTTTTAAGCCTATTCGTTTGGTGGTCCCTTTTCGGTAAAGAAATTTAATTCTTGTTACGCGGGATGGGACTTAGTGCTATCTCAGGATTTAGGGAAGAGAACGGGTTAAATAATTAAATTATACATTAAATTAAAAATACATATATTATAAAAAAAATAAAGAAAGAAAAATACATCTTAGCATCTTATAGTTATGCGTCAGTATCTGTGTGTGTATGTATATATTCTCGCGGGTGTTACAATCGTTCGGAGGTCATCAGTCAGAAAAGAATTTACGTTAAGAATTAAATTCTGACTGGTTAATACAATATACATATAATTAATGTAATATAAGAAATAAAACATTAATGTAATATAAGAAATAAAACAAAATAAAAAGTAAATGTGTAATAAAAATATGAATAACGTTTACTCATTAAAGAAAGTATAGAATTCGTCGCTTGCAGATATGTGTTATAGTTAGAATTAAAATTTTCTAAATTCGCTGAAACACAGGTCTAAATTAAAATACAATAATAAAATTAAGATAAGAGATTCGCCAAGTCTAAGTTCGAAAATTATTCATCTATTTCAACGGGTTTTCCCAAAAGTAGTGATAATACAAAAGAAAATAAGGCTATTCTTCCGAAAACGATCATGCTCCGATTTGAGTCAAAATTTGTTTTAAAAATGTCTGAGATAGAGCGGTTTCGAGAGTAAGCTATACTAATAAATACGGAGCTGTTGGAATTTCTTATAATAATTTCACGTCTCATAATTCAAGAATTTATTTAAAGTTTCGTTAACGCTATCTCGACTGGCCATTCTCAGTAGATTTGATAGGTTTAAGGTAAGGTAAGGTTTAAGTGGTTATATACGCGGGTTAGGTTGCGTTTTTCTAGGCGCTATCATTATCCTGAAGAAGGATCGCTTTGTGTTTCAAATCCAAGCCTATCCTTGATTTTTCTTCTACGATATCGTTTCGAAGAAAGAAAAGAATCGTGGAATCCACCGGACGTAACATATATATTACATAATAATATAATGATTATTAATAGTGTTGACTATATGTATATTGACATTTATTGAAATTTCTCATTTTTATTTCTTAATACAAGAATTTGCATTATATGTAACTATTACGTGTACTTAACAATATTATTAAATAGCGACATCTCAATAATATTAATAAATAATATTAATTGAGAAATTAATGAGAGGTTAAGAATATAGAATATGTGTATAAGATACTTTTTTTCATAGTATGACAAAAATTGTACATCTTGATAAAATATGAAAAATTTTAAGATTTTTTAGAAAAATAATTTTAAAAAAAACTAGAAAAAGATATGTGTGTGTGTGTGTGTATGGCATGTGTACATGTGTAATTTATCTTTTATCACACAATATCTTTTTGCAACGTTAACACAAATTTTTCCAGTTCCACATAATATTCAGATTTCTTAAAAATATTTAGAAAAAATTGTTTTGTATATTACATTCTAATTATTATTTTTGTCAACGCTTCTTGAAGTCATTTATACAACATTGTATTATTATAATTTATTAGTCATCATTTTTATTAAATGTTACTTTATTTATGCATGCCTGTATTAATAACACTACAACGGTCGTAATCGATGAGGTTAACTGAAAAATATTAATTTGTCTTTTTTAATAATTAATTTATGATAAATAATTGTGCTCATAATAAACATTTCACAACGTACCCCATAGAGAAATTTGTAACCATACTGAAAAAGTCCAATTCCATAGAATCTGGTTGGCGCTTGAGTTATTTGCAATAGAAACTGTGATATCTATATTAATATAAAGAACCTTTTATAAACTTTTAATATATAAAATATTTTAAAGTTTAAAGTATTTTAATGTTAAATATATTGTTACGGCCCTGATGTCCGTGTTCATCGGGACGGCGCCGATTAACGAAAAGAAGCGCGTTGTCAAGAGGTTGTTGACAGGAGCGCCTGTCATCTGAGTTCGGTTCCAGCTGTCAAGCTGCGCGGACGCGTTTGTATATCGTGCCGAGCCGAATTACTAATATTGTGTTTCTGTGATTACGTTGTAGTGTTCTGTGTTGTTCTGTGTTGTGCATTAAAGAGTTCCGAGTTCCGTGTATAAGTGTCTTTTCATTTCGCGCGACTCGCGAACGGCCGACCTCTCCGCGCGCGTCTTCGATAATAATCGAAGTCCTCGCCGCGGGCGTAACAATATATTTAGTATATATTTAGTATTTTTAATGTTAAGTATATTTACAAATATTTATTTTTTTCTCAAAATTCTTTAAATCATGGTTTATTTTAATAACATTGAATAATTTAATATTAAAACTTACATTTTCCCGAACTTCAATATTAGAAGTAGAATATGATATTTTGTTTATTAAATTTCCTGTCGCATTCGCCTTAAGTCGGAATATGTAAAATAAAATTTGAATAATTCTTGAAATTTAGAAAAGTCATATGTAAAATTTGATATTATTTAATAATTATATAATTGTCGAAAAAAAATTCTAAATAAATTATATTTTCAATGCAGAATTAATACCTTAGTGCAGACTATTTCGCATACATAATTAATGAAGAAGATTCTCAAAATGTTATGACAAAGGAAGAATAGCATTATAACAGTGAATAATGTTTTATTAGATTTGATATAATCGTTGGTGAGTATCACACTGAAAAGTTCACGCAAATCGAGCGCTAACCAAAAAATAGTACATCCCATTTTTAAAGTCATCTGAATTCCAAATATAGAGACTATTTCATGAGATATTTTACGTAATTCCGAATGAAGATGTCTACAGACAAAACACAATTTTAAATTTTACTGCTCAAAACTCAATAACTACGATTAATAGAATTTACATTAACTTTCTTACATTATGATCCATATCAACCATTCGTTGTTTAAAGTTTGTGGAAATCTATGTTGGAGCATGGAATTTTCCCAAGCTCGCATTGTTTGACGTTTGTTATCTCTTATTAAATCCAAAATATGTTGGTTAACTTGTTCATATTTTAATCCTATGTATCTAGAAATGTAAAAGAAAACTAATAATTAAAAGAACAAATACATAAATTTATTATCGTATTTTGAATGTTAATATATGTATATATTAAGATTTCAAAGAAAACTTATATATTTATACATATTTTTATACATTATAATATAGCTTTATATATTTAGAAAAATTATGTCAGAATAATTTTTGTACACATAAAAAAATATACCAACCCAAAAATACTTATAATAATAAAGTCATTGATTATGTTAATAAAAAAACAATAATTTCGCACAAAGCAGATATACATAGATGTTAAAATATCGTAGTTAAATTCGTTTTTTGTCCAATACGCCACTCCATACGTCGATGTTATAATCAATAGGAACCATCCTGTGGTGAAATATATTGTTTTTTTGTATAACTTGTGATAATCTGTCATCGTTCCGATATTCAGCAATGTATTATCGACAATATCAATTTTCTTCAAACAATTTCTAAATTTCTGTCATAAAAAGACAATGAGATAGGCAAATAATTAATCTTTACAATTAGTGGATAATTTTATGCATGGCGGATCTTATATGTATAATTAATATTTGTAGCTTATTTAATGTAGCTAAAATAACTATAACTTTAAAAAAAGAATTAAAAGATGATATATTCATTTGATATATTTTCTTATATTTATGTAATATTTCATGCAATTAATTATTAAATTAATAAATTATTACTACATATATCACATAAAAAATTGTTCATTAATAATTTGTTATATTAAGTATATTACATGTAAAATATTGCATGTCTCTTCATCATAATTTGTTTTGCTAAACTGATAAATACTACTTCTGTGTCTACTTTAGATATCAAAAATAATATACGTACAAAAATTCAAAATTATTCATTATTAATATGCAATTAATTAATAATTCTTTAAAATCATACATACCTTATTATAATATATTCCGGACACTATTGATAATAATGTTAGTAAGATATCTAATCCAACGCTAATCCAATCCAGTATATAATATATATTATAGTCAGCATTGAAATATTCATGATTAAAATAAGATATTATTGCGGACTTTAATGAAAATAAATAAATTAACCATAATAGCAGCATATACACGAAACTAAACCATACTCTTGGATAACCTACAGGAAATTCGATAATACTTAAACCGGACACATAACTGATTATCAAGAGTGGTGTTAAAATTGTTCGAATGTTTTTAGTCATCATGTGCACTGTTTCGATTTCGAACTGCATTTTATTTGCGGATTGGTTGTGATAGCTTTATCTTATGACTATGATCTTTATAATTTCAATTAGAGCACTTACAGTTATTGAAATATAATCGATCTGTTTATATGCGATATATTTAACAATACATATAATGAGGTGTCTTTTTTTTAGATATAATATGTAAAAATATAATTATATTCATTACATATTCATAACAGAAATAAGAATATTGTTCTTAATATATTTTTTTCTTTTTATCTCTTTATACATTTGTGATATATATTGAAAAATATTATCAAATAAAAAATGATGGTGTTTATTTTAATCAATATATATTTTACTGAATAATCAATTTATTTTTAACGTGTAATAATATTTTAGAAGATGTACATATATATATACTTATAATTGTAAATCGGTTCTTTCCTTTTTCTTGATATTACATGATTATCCTAAATATTGACTTTATATATAAAATTAATTTTATGCAAAAAATGATTCTTATGACAAGGAATGAGGTAAAGATATATATCTGATAGAAATATAAAGTAATAAGTTGTGATTTTTATTTGCGATGTTTCTCAAAAAAATGACAAATATTTCAATTTAATACAATATATAATAAATATCACCTATTTGAAAAAATTTATATTACATATTAGTTATTTTAGGTCAATGTTCATTTTCGTTTTTATGTATTATATTCTTCTTCTTCTTTCATAGCATTACAATCCGGTGTGGACCAAAGCTTGTGCAACAATTTTCTGCCATTTCTCCCGATCTTTTGCCCTACTTTTCCAATTATTGATGTTCATCTTTTTTAGGTCAGCGACCACTAAGTCCAGCCATCTTTCCTTGGATCTTCCTCTTCTTCTGGTACCAAACATGTTAAGCTAAAATATCTTTTTTACTGTTCTGTTCTCAGGCATTCGAATTAGGTGTCCTAGCTATTTCAACCTTTGAGATTTAACAAAGCGGATCACCGTTTCGCCGTTCAGTAGAGCTTCTAGTTCAGCATTATATCTGCTTCTATATGATTCATCTTCCTCTCCAGTTGGGCCAAATATTTTCCTTAAAATCCTTCTTTCAAAAATGGCTGTACGCTGGCAATCTTCATTCTTCAGGGTTCCGGCTTCACAGCCATATGCTAGTACAGATCTGATCAACGTCTTATAGATCTTGAGTTTCACCGTTCTGGTGAGTATTTACTTATAAATTGGATTTTAAAAGGTTCCTATGTGCATAGTAACATTTTGACGCCATTTTTATTCTTTCCCGTATCGCAACTCCGGTGTCTGCCGATAACAAGAGAATTATCTCAAGTTAATTAAATTGAGAGACCGCTTTAAAGCGGTAATCTCCAATCACAATGTCTCTCGTTCCTCTGTTCTCTAAAAGTGAATCAGTGTATTATCACTGAAAAACAGTAAATAGTCACTGATTACAGCAGTTATAAGTACAGCACTGTAAATCAGATATGATATTTTATTGAAAGAATTAGTTAATAATTTTGCCTGTTTTAATCAGTAATATTTTTCAATATCAGTAATATTTCTTTCGTTATTGTCAGTGATATTAAACTGTAATTCATCTCTCTATCTATTTCATATAAAATTAAAAATTTTATTCATATTTACTAAATATTTATTATATTAAAAATTTTATTTTATTTATATTACATGCATATTAAACTTGTTATTTTAAATAGATAACGAACAAAATAATTTTCATTAAATCACCAGACATTTATTTGTCCGACTTATAAAGATCGATCTAATATCTGAAGCCTCTCTATTAAGATTGTATCAGAAATTAAATCGAAGTAATTTCTAATTTTAAATGTCGCTCTTTGCAAACTTTATATAATTCTTATAACTAAAATTAAATACAAGAGAGATAGCGATTGTAGCAGTAAATGAATGAACTAGCGATTACTGGTTTTACAGTAAAATTTACTGATTTTACAGTGAATTTTATTTTAACTGACTATAATCAGTGAGATATAAGATAAAATAACAAAAAAAATAAGCGTTTCTACTGAAGATCAGTAAAATACTCACTGATTCTCAGTGAAATCTTATTTTACTGTTTAAATTAGTAATATTTTCACTGATTCACTTTTAGAAAGTGCCCGATTTTGTTTTTACCATTTGTATTTTGTTTTATCGGTATTTACTCTCAGGCCTACTTTGTTGGCTAGTAATTCCATCTCTAGAAAAATATTCTTCAGCTCTTGCACGTTACTAGAAATAATTGTTACATCGTCTGCATACGCGCAAATCTGTGTAGACTTAGTAGCGATGGAGGCTTCTTCTGGGACTACTTCTTTCAGTACGAAGTGAAGTATTAGATTGAATACTAGAGTAGCGTCATTGTTGAGAGCGCGTCATTTTGTCTCACATCCGAGATAGTTTCAAAAGATTCTATCAGTTCTTTTTGGACCAGAACTCTTGTTGATGTATTCCTTAAAATCATAGCCACTAACCTGGCTGATTTTTGTGAAATACCTAAATTCATCAGCATGAGTGCTATTTTTTGTTTAATAATGCTGTCAAACGCCTGTTTAAAATCCACGAATAGACAGTGTTTTATGCATTATATTATTTACAATTTATTTAACATTGCCACGCCGTTGCGCACTTCGAGAACGCCGATCCCGAGGAGATAGCGTGCAAGCTTTGGCCGATACGAGAATTAGATGTAGAAATTCTTAAAGCGGTATCTTAAAAATACGGTAACGTACTGTATCTTACGAGTCTCCCCAAAGGAGAACGAAGTTGGGCGCCAGGCGCGGTTTTTCCGCGCCACGGTAACGAGAAGGTCCGATAACCCAGAGCTCAGTATGTGGCAGAGAAGCAGGATTCTTTGTGAATTAGAGAGAGAACGCTAGATAACTTTCAAGAGAGAGAAATAATCGACACTCAGTTTATCTTACTTATAATTACTTAAAATATATTGAACAGTTATGATACAGAATAAACGATGTAACAGAGATAATAAGAATATAATAGACAAGATTCAATAGACGAGAAAAGAACAAAAGAAAGAAAAGATAAATTTCTGAATATAAACGAATGACGATAAGAGGTTGAAAGAAAAAAAGGATGTAAGACTTATAACGTATGACACGAAGGTCGAATATAATCGTAACGACCTATATACAGGGTGACCCATTTTAACTTAGGCAGCCAAATAACTCGAAAAATAAGCACACTACGAAAAAATGGTTAAAATCAAAATTTCGTCATTTCGAGGGGGACGTACAATGACGTTAAAATCAGCCCCCCCACCCCTCCCCCTGAGCGGTGAGGGGGGGCAAGTTTGAAATCTTAAATAGAACCCCCTATTTTTCATTGCATATTCTTGTAGCTTATCTCGAGAGCTTTCCGAAACACTATAATTAAGTACCTTTTTATTAAGTACTTTTTGAGTTATAAGGCTTAAAATAATTTCTTAATTTTACATAAACCATAAAATATTTAGTAAACCATTCATTTTTCGATTATCTTACCTTCATACTTTTATGTACAAAATAATGAGAGGAATCAATTGGTGTAAAGAAAACATACAGTTGTTTTTAAGAAAAAATATGGAATTGTTAATTGCAAATTACATATTTTTTCTTAGAAACAACTGTGTTTTCTTTACACCAATTGATTCCTGTCATTATTTTGTACATAAAAGTATGAAGGTAAGATAATCGAAAAATGAATGGTTTACTAGATATTTTATGGTTTATGTAAAATTAAGAAATTATTTCAAGCCTTATAACTCAAAAAGTACTTAATAAAAAGGTACTTAATTATAGTGTTTTGGAAAGCTCTCGAGATAAGCTACAAGAATATGTAATGAAAAATAGGGGGTTCCATTTAAAATTTTAAACTTGCCCCCCCTCACCGCCCAGGGGGAGGGGTGGGGGGGCTGATTTTAACGTCATTGTACGTCCCCCTCGAAATGACGAAATTTTGATTCTAACCATTTTTTCGTAGTGTGCTTATTTTTCGAGTTATTTGGCTGCCTAAGTTAAAATGGGTCACCCTGTATAATGCGTGATTATAAGACAATGATGAGAGCGAAACGAAAACGAATATAAAATCTCACGAACCGCGATGAGTAAAATCAACTAATAATTGACGGCGAAGTGATCTGTAACAATCGGAATATAATAACAAGTCGGATTTCGAAACACGCTCAGAGGCACGAGCCTCACAAAAGTTTTCGGTATAAATGGAATTAAACTTTCTATAATAGTTGGCGGTAATTTATGATACTAATTTTCAAAAAGTAAACGATCAAAAGTAAACGAACAGAGTATAATAAACGAGTATGATTTCAGAACATAATCAGAGGCACGAGCCTCATGCAAGATTTCGATATAAACCGAACTAAACTTCCTATAATAATCGGCGGTACGTTGCGACAATAAATTCAAAAATATAACGAAGGTTATTATTAACGGTAATTTCAAGTACACAGGCACGAATATTGTCTCGCACTCTTTAATGGTATTGTCACGACCTTTCGCGCTCAGCGAAAACAAACTTGACTCTCGAACGAGATAAAACAAAACGAACGTTAACGGACATAAAATTCAAACGGAGATTTCGCGATTTATACAATTCTTGCCGAGTCGATTTCGCATATACGGTAACTCTTGCTCGCAAAGAATGTTCTCACGCAAATCCCAATATTCCTTACGCGATACGGAAATGCCTGGACTTCGTCACCACGCTAAGATTCACAATTCGGCACGGAACGCCACGATATGACAAAATACGAAACGAAAACGATACGGTACGATACGATACGGTACGATACGGTACGGTACGAAACGAACGGTACGGTAAGACGACTGTCGGCGACGGACCTCCTTACGTGTGTGAAGATGGCCCCGCACTTTTCGAATTTTGAATTTTCGTTAATTGTGCTGCATCGTGCTTCGTTTGTGCCTTATTGTGCCGCAAACCGCAACTCAATATCTCAAACCGTTTTCGAGAAAAAAAATAAAAAACAAAAATTTACCAGCCCCGCACTTTTCGAATTTTGAATTTTTGTTAATTGTGCTGCATTGTGCTTCGTTTGTGCCTTATTGTGCCGCAAACCGCAACTCAATATCTCAAACCGTTTTCGAGAAAAAAAATAAAAAACAAAAATTTACCAGCCCCGCACTTTTCGAATTCTGAATTTTCATCACTTGTGCTGCATTGTGCTGCGTTTGTGCCTTATTGTGCCGCAAACCGCAGCTCAATACCTCAAATCGTTTTCGAGAAAAAAAATGTTGAACCTCAAATACAAAATACAAAATAACTTTTTTTACAACAAACTTATCGCAAGTCCGCAAGCAGTGCTGAGTTGGTCTCATCGAGTACAACAAGGAATCAGTCAGGGATGTATCGAAAAATGCAGGTGTCGCAAGATATTTGGCAAAAAGTGGTGTGGGTAAATAAAAAATTCGACATTTTCGAACTTTCGACAGTTGTGCCTGATTGTGCTCGACGAGTGCAGCAGCTTTTCCTAATGGCAAAATATTGTCAGATCGCTGGATTTCGCAGCAAAGCCATATTAAGAAAGCAGATTTTAGGAATTACAATTTTCAGATCGTTATAACTTCCGAATAGTTGCAGGTAATCCAATTTTGCGAGTTGTGCCTAGTTGTGCTCGTCGAGAACAACAAGATGACGGCCAGAAATGTTCCGAAAAACACGGGAATTGGAGGGATATAGGCGAAAACGGGGGAGGGGTGAAAAAAATATTCAACATTTTCGAACTTTCGACAGTTGTGCCTGATTGTGCTCGACGAGTGCAGCAACTTTTCCTAATGGCAAAATATCGTCAGATCGCTGGATTTCGCAGCAAAGCCATATTAAGAACCAGAAATGTTCCGAAAAACACGGGATTTGGAGGGATATAGGCGAAAAGGGGGGAGGGGTAAAAAAAATTAAACATTTTCGAACTTTCGACAGTTGTGCCTGATTGTGCTCGACGAGTACAGCAACTTTTCCTAATGGCAAAGTATCATCAGATCGCTGAATTTCGCAGCTCGATCTCCTGAAGAGAGCGGTTTGTAAGAATTTACAATTTCCTATTGTAGTAACCCTATATGCACACAATATTCATAAAATATTATTAAAAATTAAGGTAAAATATATTCTTATAATATTTCGAGAATAAATTTTATAATACTTTTTAATATCATGAGAATATTCTGTTCATGTTATATGTCCACTTCACATAGTATCCTTGGTACATTACTTTAATGTTCGTGAAATATTATGCAAATGTTACTTTACAAGTAACGCGTTACTTCCCAAACTTGTAAAATATTACGTGTAGATATGCAGCGGTTTAAAAGTGTTAAAGAAAAATGATTTTAACGTCATATAAAATCTTTTGCCTTAACAACTTTTGAATAGTTATATGTGTGTATGTGTGGACATCTATATGTTATATTTTACAGCAGGGATGCATAACTAGTTTCTCCGAGGGGCCAGATTTCACATTTTGACCATTGCCCGCGGGCAAATCTAGTATTAAATTATTGCCCTCTTTGCGTTATCCAGGGACTACCACGTGGAGGTGAGGCAATGACAATCCCCATTTTTGTCCTTTTTTCGTTTTTTATCTTTTTTGTTTTTTTTTGTTCTTTTTTTTTCGTTATTTTGATTTCTTTTTTTTGTTTTTTTATTTAATAAATTTTATATTTTAAAATACGCTCGCAGGCTAAATATCTAAAACAAAAATATATAAAACAAAATATATAAAACGATAAAATAAACTTCAAGATATATAAAACAAAAAATATATAATATAAAACATATGTTTTTATTTTATTTGTCGTTCATATTTTTTATATTTTATATTTTTGTTTTATATATATATATTGTTTAGATGTTTTGTTTTATATTTTGTTTTATATATTTTTTTTATTTTTTTACATTCTTTATATTTTTTTTTATTTTTTTATATTTTTGTATTTTCATATTTTTATATTTTTATATTTTATATTTATACATATATATATTTATTATTTTTTATTTAATTTGTTTTTCTATTTTGTGTATGCTCTCTCCTCTTCCGCAGTAATATAAATTAATAAGTATATATAAAGTATATATAAATTAATAAATTAATAAGCGGATTAATTTCAAAATGTTTTGTTTTATACTTAGTACCTTTTACTAACAAGGAAAGGGTCGGAAGTGTCCCCCTCCGATTTTAATGAGCTTTGAATATGTTGTAGTCTAGATCAAAATAGGAGACACGTATTTTTTTATAAGTGCTGAGTCGGCCGTTAAGGGGGTGAAACACCTTCTTGAAAAAAATCGATTTTTTCATTTCTCAGCGGATACCGTCGAAGCGATAAGAGATATAAACAAAAGTTTCAAATAAAAGTTTTATGGTCTTTAATGTACTTCAAAATCATGTAATCAGATTTGTCGAAAATGTCATATTTTTCGAAATCCCCCCCCCTCCCTTTTAATGTTTGAAAATTTTTAAATTTGTCTCATAACAAAACTTATAGCTCATTTAACGACAAATTCAATCATATATAATAAAGTTGTATTCCGAAGTCATTATATATATGTATATGGAAATATTACATAAAATACCGTACATAATTATTGCATACAAGAATAACAAATATTCATGGTTGATATCGGTTACAAAGATGATGATCATGAAAGAAATGATTTATACAAAGGGATTTTTTACACCATGCGCAAGAAATTACAGCAATTTCACCGCAAATATCACATGTTGGTTTTAAATTAGTTTTGAAACAAAAATCTACTGGTGTATCAAATTCTTCTGGTTTCTTTTCTAAATAACCACTTTTATACCATGCATATTTGAATAAATTTTTAATCCTTGGTGATGAAAATTGATTATGTGTTAATGATTGTAATTTTAAAATATTGTTTCTTGAATGAAGCTTGACGTCAAGATCTAAAAGCATGATGGTATCTGAAAAATGTCTAACAAAATTTTTCCATAAACGAAAACCGAATACATCTAAAGGTTGTATTTTTCCCGTTGCTCCAGCTGGTATAGTTAACAAATTAATATTGTCTATAAAATCTGGTTTGTTTCTTTGAATTATATCAGGACAATGACCAGTCCAAGAATCTAATAATAACACTGATTTTGGTCCAACATTTGGAAAAAACACTTCTTTTATCCAGATCTCAAAATGATGCGATGTTAATTTTCCAGATTTTGATGCCATGACAAAGATATTATTATCTTTAAACATTGTTTCTTTTACTATTGGACCAAATGTTCCAGTAGGTTCTTTTAAAACAATAAACAGAGGCGATAATAATCTACCATCAGCTGAAACAATAGGTTGTATAGTATAACTATGTGTAGTTGCTGATATGGATTGTACTATGCGCTCTACTTTTTTAATACCAATAGGTGATAGTGAACGACCGGAATGAAATTCTAATTGAAATCCACTTTGGTCCGAATTATATACATTTTCAATTCCATATTGTATAATAGAAGATTTAACATTTTCGATAAATGACTTGCTTCGTGCTTCTAAATCTTTGTCTGACGCTAAATTTTTTTTTGTTATAAATTTTGTAATTTTTCTAGATACGATATTATGTGCAAGCTTAAACCTTTTTACCCATGATAATGATGCTGTAAACCCAAGTAGATTTACTTCCTTCTGTGCGCGAAGAGCCCATCGAGCAATATCAATGTCATGAATAATTATTCCCTTTTCAATACCTTCATGGAATTTATTTAACGTATATGTTGAAATTTCTTTCAGTTTATCAAATCTGTTGCCACCTTGATTTACTTGCTGCTCCCATCTTCTTAATTGACGTAATGACGTGACTTTCCGAAATCTATTTCTTATAGATGCAAGAGTTCTTGACTTTTTTGTTCCACTTCTCCATAACTCTACTGCATTTCTTTTATATTCTATTGGTACAGAATCCGCAACACATTCAATTTCTTTTACAAAATATGTGTCTTCTTCTCTTTCTTCATCAATTACAGGTTCTACTTCAGGTATATCAAATTCGTTTTGAAAATCTAATGATGATTCTTCATAAACTTCAAACGCTTCTTCATACATTGATCGAAGCATATTTTCCATCATGTCTTTTGTTTCATTTTCATCTGTTGTAACAGGACTTTCTGGGAATTCCCCAGTCATATACAGTGCAGTGTATAGCAGTACTGCTACATTTCTTGGATTAAACATTATCTAAAAAAATTATTAACATTATGTATATTTGTTTTATAAATATTAGCAAAAAAATACTTATTAGCAACAAAAATATTTTATTATTTAATGCGTATTAATAATTTGTTACGTTTTCCGAGTTTCATGAAAAATAGAACAGTTTTATCACATAACTTAAATAAAGTAATAAAATATTAATTATAATTTAAATACATTAAAACAAAACAGATAAACCGCAATTTTGAATGAAGTGTAAGTAAAAGCAAAAAACTATAAAAGTTTTAAAAATCGAAAAAGTACATACATACTGTATTGTTGTGTGCGTGGGGCACAATTGTTTTTTCAGGATAACGGCTAGTCTTGTTAATTAACTCGAGCACTTGTTAATTATTTGATAACTGATTTGTGACTGTCCGCCGCTTCTAGGCGGTGGCTTTTAACGCCTCCGGTTCTGAACGATTATCGGAGGAGGATCGCGCGGTGGCATGACCAAATAAAATCATTGGTTATTTCTAAAGTGGCGTGATCAAAATGCAAGCGAAGGAAGTCCGAAGACTTCCTCGCATTTTATTGCAATTCAGCGCTATTTCGAGAGTGATTTCTTCCTCTGTTTGATGACTTGGCCGTGTGATACTGGCTGTATCAGCACTTCGGGCAGCTGACTTTCTTATCGCGACGCATTTTTTCGCTCGCTTTATAAGTTATAATCCTTTTAATTATTTTCTTATATATATAAATATATTTACTATCGCGCTCGCGTATATTCGATAGACGCTTTAATAGTAATATGTGTTCCACTGCACGCAGTTGTTAATAAAATAATATATTGCACCAACTCATTTCGCGAATGCGACATCTGTTTATTCATAGAATTGAATCTATTAACATCGGCATCTGATCAATAATTTTCCTTGTCCGACTAGTTTTATTTTTCATGCATTAAAAACATTACTTTTCCATATAAATTATATGTATATTTATTGTCACATAATATAGACATATATTATAATTATAATTATTATATAATTTATAATTATATTTATAAATATAATTTCTATAATTTATAAAAATATATTCTCATAAATTATTTATTGCTAATTTATGGTTGCCTCTGTGAGTTTGCGAAGAAAAATGACTGTCGCTGTGAATAACGAGCGTCATAAGGCGGATAAAGCGGGCGTATAGTAGTGTATAGGGATATTTTTAATTTATTTCTGAAAAATGTGACTTCGGAATACAACTTTATTATATATGATTGAATTTGTCGTTAAATGAGCTATAAGTTTTGTTATGAGACAAATTTAAAAATTTTCAAACATTAAAAGGGAGGGGGGGGATTTCGAAAAATATGACATTTTCGACAAATCTGATTACATGATTTTGAAGTACATTAAAGACCATAAAACTTTTATTTGAAACTTTTGTTTATATCTCTTATCGCTTCGACGGTATCCGCTGAGAAATGAAAAAATCGATTTTTTTCAAGAAGGTGTTTCACCCCCTTAACGGCCGACTCAGCACTTATAAAAAAATACGTGTCTCCTATTTTGATCTAGACTACAACATATTCAAAGCTCATTAAAATCGGAGGGGGACACTTCCGACCCTTTCCTTGTAAGTCATCAAATTCTATCCACTGCGAACCTTGATAAGAATATGCTACGTAATGCCCATTTTTGGTATCGCCATAACGAGCTACTACGCCTCCTAAAATATAAATATTCTTAGCAAATTGAATTTTCGGCGCAAAATCTATAAGGTGATATTTTTTTTGTATACCATATTCTACCGGATCATACTCTATAAAAATTTGTGTACCAAATTTTATATCTCTTTGCATAAGTAGATTACAGCAGATTGATTTATTATTTGGCATGCCTTCTAATATAGCTCTGGATAACTCAATAAATCCATGTTCTTTAAGAATATTAACGTTAACTGGTACTAAGGCAGATTGATGTATAATGATTTTGGAACATATGTTACAACTTTTAGTCTCTATATAACTAGGATCGTTTTGAAAGACATATTGTGCCAGATTTCCTATGCTGGAGTCATAGTTAATGGTTACAATATTTTTATCAATCTCAAATTTGAAGCTTTTTATATCCATTAATATCTCTGCTCTTAATTTATATGTTTTTTGGCAGCAACCATATTCCAAAAAATATTTAATAAATCGCATAAAAGTACTATCAGATGTTTCGACTATATTTTTATAGTACTCATTGATACATGCACATGCAATTATACATGCGATACTGTCGAAACCACATGTGTTGGTAACGACAATTCGTTTTTTTTTTATAGATATTAATGAGCATATGTTGCCATTTTGAAGATTTGCAACTCCTATACGTGTCTTTCCTAAATTACTTATATCTCATTCCGGGCAAGTGTCTAAATAGGTTTTTCTCTTAGTTTGCCCTGTATTCTTGTTTCTCCAGTTATGTTCTACGTTTAAATCGTTTATATAATCTATAATATTTTCCTTCTCTTCAGAATGATGAGGTTCTACTGTAATAGGTTCCTGAGAGAAGTCTGAGTCTATTTCTTTTGAACTCTTGATTTCTTAATTGGAGGACTAGGTATATCTTTAATGAAATTATTTTCATTAATATTCGGGGAAATGTCAGTTTTATTTGAAATAGCGATTTCGTCATTTTCTATGATTTTCTCGTTATCTTCAGTAGAGGGTGGTGAATCATTTGCCGACATAGCCAAGAGTGTTCTACCTGAAAATGATCGTAAATGAGTCGTTACAAATTTGTCTGCTCTCATTGGGCGAGACATATTCTTTAATAAAACGTGCTTAATGTCTTTCATCTCGGATTCAACGGCAGATGAACTGGCATTTACCTGCCCGTATCCGAAAATAGAAATCATTATACCGGAATATAATGGAAAGTAAATGAGAAACGATTTTAATCTCTCACTTATTTGTGGAGCGTAATATGGATTTGCCATGTCACATTCGTTTACAGTTTTTGCTACCACTTCGCGGCATTCTTGAACAAGGTTATACGACCACAACGTAATGTTACAATCTTGTATTTCAGTATCACATCCTTCGTTTTTTGCATTCGTACCGTCCTTATCGTCTACCGATACATCTTCGATGTCTCTTATATGATGAGTAATAGTTATACGAGCTAATTCCGCCGGCGAATCATTGCCATCGTTGTCTTTTCCAATCTCTTCGCTGAGAGATAACAGAAGAATACATTTTGCTAATTCTACAAATTGAGAGAAATCAGTTTGCTTTGTCAATAAAGCCATCGCACGTATATAAAATTTTTTAACTTTTGGATTTAATTGCGAGAAACATTTCCATCTCGAAACCATATGCATATAATGGCAAATATCGAGACGTATAAAACATTTTGGTTTTTCTACATTTTGTTCTTTTAAGATTAAAGTGAAACATGTTATCAAGTATTGTTTCAAATTGTTATACCGACCAAAAGCTCTGGCAATAGCATTGAGTAACGCCATATCGAAATCACACACAATTGAGCGAGGAATTGGAAAGTCTGCCTTTCGAATCGATCCAATGCGTAAAAATTCATTTAGCCAAAATTGAATCGCGTTTACATTTTGAACGGCGCTCAACATTTGAAATATTGGCATCTTATATTTCGGAGTATTCGTGACGGCTTGGTAAAGGTATATATGAGACGATAGTTCTCCATTTGGTAACGCGAGTTTTTTTATTAACGATCCAGTTCCATCAATATAAACTATATTGTGATACTCTAAATAAACTGTCATTTGTTCAATCGTCCAATAATGGATAAAAAATGGATCATATCCTATACTATGAATAGAGCCTGCATGATTTGTGTGTTTCATGTTTTGTAAATTTGTGAATACGCACGATCCTTTTATGTTTAAATTTAAGTCTTGCCTCTCTTGTTTCGCCTTTCTCAACGTAGAGGCTTTATACAAATGTGGTGGTTCCGGATCATACAGATTCATTATTTTTTTAGCTTCCTGTCTTCGCCATGTTGTTGCCGACAATGTTCCCGTCGCAAGAGATTGCGATATCTCTATTCTTTTCTCTCCATTTAAAGGACGTTTTCTTGTATGCTTCATATCTGGTTTAAAATCTGTTACTCGGCATTCCATTCGAACATCCATATCTCCTTCAGGCTTATTAATAACTTTACCAATCAGATTGCATTTGCAATCGGGACATTTTGCATATATAGTTGCATAAATACCACTTTCAGATATTTTGCATCGCTTGAAAATTAATGCACATGGTAATTTTGTGGCTTTATGTATAAGTTCAAAAATTATATTCGTCCATTTGCGACGCCGTAACGTATTAAAATTTCTTTGTACTTTGACATTAGATTTATAAATTACTGATTCATAGTCAATATCATGCCATGTTTTTAAAGGTATGTTAAGGTCGAATTTTAAATCTTTATTCATGGACGAATTAAGTGATGCATCAGTAATATCATTACTTGTGTCAATTTCAGTAGTTGTGTCAATTTCAGTAGTTGTGTCAATTTCAGTATTGATAGGTCTATCCAGATTATGATAATAATTTAAAAGTTTTTCATATAAACCATATCTGTTTAATAATAGAATGGTGTAAATGTATTTTGGTGACATTTTTTTTTCTAACAAAAGACTTATTTCTTTATATACCGCGGATGTTGGACCAACCGGTTTATCAATTTCGTTCAATATGCACCTATATTTTGAACATAACAAAAGTTTTTCTAGGATATCCACTGGTGCCATATTTATAGCTATGAGTTGTAAGTAAAAAGTATGAAAATTATCAGATATATTTTATAAAAAAATCAGTTTTAATCGCTGTGATGCGACGCAAATCAATTGCGTATTTTACACTTGACTTTTGACGAAACGACAAGACGCAGCGAGTCTCCTTATCTCTGCCGCCACCGCTCAACGCTTACTTTCGTTACACGCGAGTGGGATGGTTGCGCCGGCGCGCAACGCTAAGCGTGGAGAGTGGGGAGTAACTCCCCACTCCTCCAACTGAGCGGTGGCGGCAGAGATAAGGAGACTCACTGCGTCTTGTCGTTTCGTCAAAAGTCAAGTGTAAAATACGCAATTGATTTGCGTCGCATCACAGCGATTAAAACTGATTTTTTTATAAAATATATCTGATAATTTTCATACTTTTTACTTACAACTCATAGCTATAAATATGGCACCAGTGGATATCCTAGAAAAACTTTTGTTATGTTCAAAATATAGGTGCATATTGAACGAAATTGAAAAACCGGTTGGTCCAACATCCGCGGTATATAAAGAAATAAGTCTTTTGTTAGAAAAAAAAATGTCCAAAATACATTTACACCATTCTATTACTAAACAGATATGGTTTATATGAAAAACTTTTAAATTATCATAATCTGGATAGAAAAATTGGATTACCTGCAACGATTCGGAAGTTATAACGATCTGAAAATTGTAATTCCTAAAATCTGCTTTCTTAATATGGCTTTGCTGCGAAATCCAGCGATCTGACGATATTTTGCCATTAGGAAAAGTTGCTGCACTCGTCGAGCACAATCAGGCACAACTGTCGAAAGTTCGAAAATGTTGAATATTTTTTTCACCCCTCCCCCGTTTTCGCCTATATCCCTCCAATTCCCGTGTTTTTCGGAACATTTCTGGCCGTCATCTTGTTGTTCTCGACGAGCACAACTAGGCACAACTCGCAAAATTGGATTACCTGCAACTATTCGGAAGTTATAACGATCTGAAAATTGTAATTCCTAAAATCTGCTTTCTTAATATGGCTTTGCTGCGAAATCCAGCGATCTGACAATATTTTGCCATTAGGAAAAGCTGCTGCACTCGTCGAGCACAATCAGGCACAACTGTCGAAAGTTCGAAAATGTCGAATTTTTTATTTACCCACACCACTTTTTGCCAAATATCTTGCGACACCTGCATTTTTCGATACATCCCTGACTGATTCCTTGTTGTACTCGATGAGACCAACTCAGCACTGCTTGCGGACTTGCGATAAGTTTGTTGTAAAAAAAGTTATTTTGTATTTTGTATTTGAGGTTCAACATTTTTTTTCTCGAAAACGATTTGAGGTATTGAGCTGCGGTTTGCGGCACAATAAGGCACAAACGCAGCACAATGCAGCACAAGTGATGAAAATTCAGAATTCGAAAAGTGCGGGGCTGGTAAATTTTTGTTTTTTATTTTTTTTCTCGAAAACGGTTTGAGATATTGAGTTGCGGTTTGCGGCACAATAAGGCACAAACGAAGCACGATGCAGCACAATTAACGAAAATTCAAAATTCGAAAAGTGCGGGGCCAACTTCACACACGTGACCTCTTAGGGACAAATCCGCGATACCCGGTGTCAGGTGGCGTCCGGCAACGAAACGCGAGAAAAGCACACAGGCTTTCTACACCGGTAACGAGATAGCCGTCGCCCTGCGATGGTATCCAGAATACTACGACACCAGCTGCTTCCGGGAAGAATCGTACGGCTACTTGAGCAGCGGCTTACAATTAGTCGGCGGCGGCGATGTCCTGGATGGATCGTCTCCTCGTGGTCCTCGGAATCGTCTCAACTCTAGCGAGGGTCACCGAACAGTGATTCTAAAAGAATGGCTCCGCGAGGCCCTTAAGTCCCGCGCCGATTTTCCGCGCATCTCGTCGATTTTTAGCGAGAAGGATTCTCCGCCCCTTCAAAATTCAAGCTGCTGGACGGCGGGTTGGTCTTTCGCAGGGATCCAGAGTCTGACGATGACGGTAGCTTAACGGCCATGGTCTTCTTGTCAGCTCGGACGCGACAGGCTGGCCAGGCCGCATCCACGTCCGTTTCCGAAAATATTTCCGTTCCCCAGTTTTGCAGCCTGCAGGGAGGTTGTTCGTCATTTCGCCGTCAGCATTCCCCGTCATGATTCTGAAATTAGTCGACATTAATATCGTGCTGACATACGACTAGCGGCGGCGCGGGATCTCGTTACGTGACCTTTATTCGCGGAGGCTTTGGTCCACTCTTCCTCTCCTCTTCTCTTCCTTACGGCATCTTCCGGGATCTTTACATACATTGCCGTGTTGCGCGCTCGTTCAGATCGCCGCACTCTGTTTAAAAACCTTAAATCTATAACAAAACTAACTCTAGTGGATAATCGAAGTCTCTCCCTCAGACGCGAGAGACGATCCTGCGCACGCTTTCTCCCTTCGACGAGGTCACCGTGACGGAGCTCAAAAGCGTCACGTCACAACATATATTTATTAATCTGTATATTAATATAACTATGATAATCATGACAGATGTAATAAACTGTAAAGGTAAGGAAACTATCAGTTTTTCTTGGACCAGAACTCTTGCTGATGTATTCCTTAAAGTCATAGCCACTAGCCTGGCTAATTTTTGTGAAATACCTAAATTCATCAGCGTGAGTGCTATTTTTTGTCTAATAGTGCTGTCAAATGCCTGTTTAAAATCCACGAATAGACAGTGTTTTATGCATTATATTATTTACAATTTATTTGACATATATTTATCAATATGTATATTAATACAACTATGATAATCATGACAGATGTAATAAACTGTAAAGGTAAGGAAATTACTTTTTTTAATATTTATTGATTTAACTATTTGTAATTGTATATTACATAATAATATAATGTTTATTAATAATGTTGATGTTATTTATTGATATTTATCGAAATTTCTCATTTTTATTTCTTAATGCAAGAATTTGCATTATATATGACCATTATATGTTACCATTACTTAAAAATATTATTAAATACATCAACATCTTAATAATATTAATAAATAATATTAATTGAAAAACTACTGATAGGATAATGAATATAGGAAATGTATATAAGATATTTTTTATCATAATATGAGAAAAGTTGTAGTAAAAAGTTGTAATATGAGAAAAGTATTTTTTGATAAAATATATGAAAAATTTAAGATTTTTTATAATAATAATTTTAAGAAATACAAGAAAAAGATGTGTGTGTGTGTCTCTGTGTATATGTGTGTATGGCGTATGTACATGTGTAATTTATCTTTTATCACACATCTTTTAGCAACATTAAAACAAATTTTTCAAGTTCCACATAATATTCAGCTTTCTTAAAAATATTTAGAAGAAAATGTTTTATATATTACATTATAAGTATTACTATCTATATGTAATGCTTTTTGAAATTTGAATATATGTAATGCTTTTTGAGTTTTATATATTACATTATAAGTATTACTATCTATATGTAATGCTTTTTGAAATTATTTATATAACATTGTATTATTACAATCTAACTAATCATCATTTTTTTTAAATGTTTGCTCACTTATGCATGCCTGTATTAATAACACTACAACGGTCGTAATTGATGAAGTGAACTAAAAAATATTAATTTCTCTTTTTAACTAATTATTGTGTATTTAATTGTATATTTAATCATTCGTAATAAATAATTCCGCTGGTAATAAACATTTTACAACGTACCCCATGAAGAAATTTGTAGCCATACTGAAAAAGTCCAATTTCACAGAATCTGACTGGCGCTTGAGTTATTTGTAATATATATATATATATAGAAGCTGTGATATCTATATTAATATAACAAAGTATTTTTAATGTATATCTTTCATTTCTTATTTACTATCTCGCATTTTTGCGTAAACTACATATAAGATATTTATTATTTTTATTATGGTATAAACTATATATATATATATATAAGTAAATCATAATTTATGTTAATAATCTTGTATATATTAAAACTTACATTTTCTCGAGCATTGATATCATAAGTAGAATATGGTATTTTGTTTATTAAATTTCTTGTCCCATTCGTCTAAAATCGGAATATGCAAAATAAAATTTGAATAATTCTTAAAATTCAAAAATCCTATGTAAAAATTTCATATTATCTAATAGTTAGATAATTGTTGAAAAAAAATTACGTTTTGAGAATGAATGCAAAATACCTTGATATTAACCATTTCGCATACATAATTAATGAAGTAGAGTTTCAAAATGTTATGACAAAGAAAAAATAATATTACAACAGCGTATAGTGTTTTATTAAATTTAATATAATTGTCAATGAGTATTGTATTAAAAAGTAGACGCAAATCAAACGCTAGCCAAAAGAAATTACATCCCATTTTGAAAGTCATCTGTACTCCAAATATTGAATCTACTTCTCGAGATATTTTACGTAATTCCGAATGAAGATGTCTACAAACACAATATTAAATTTTACTGCTCAATACAATTAATAGAATTACGTTAATTTTCTTACATCATTATCCATATCAACCATTTATTACTTAAAGTTTGTGGAATTCTATGTTGGAGAATAGAATTTTCCCAATCTCGCTTTATTTTATATTCTTTATCTGTTGTTAAATTCAAAAGATGGTGATTAACTTCATCAAACTTTAATCCTATGTATCTAGAAATGTGAAAGGAAACTTGAGTAAGGTAATAAATACAAATTTATTATCATTTTGAATATTAATATAGTAAAAAATTTTGAAAAAAGCTTTTATTTTTATGCAATACAATTTAGTTTTATGAATTTACACATGAATGTATCAGATTTATAGACATAATAATATGTCTATGATCGGATAATTTTTATATACTTAAAATGATATACCAACCCAAAAATGTTTGCAATGATCAAGTCATTGATCATATTAATATACGAACAATAACTTCGCACAAAGACAGCATACATAGATGTTAAAATATCATAGTTAAACTCGTTTTTTATCCAAAATGCCACTCCACAAGTCACTGTTATAACCAATAAGAACCATCCTGTGATGAGACACATTGTTTCTTTGTATAGCTTGTGATAATCTGTTATTGTTCCAACATTTCGTAATATACTATCCACAATATCGAGCTTTTTCAAACAATTTCTAAATTTCTGTCACAAAGAGACAATGTGGTGGACAAATAATTAATATTTACAATTAATTTGATAATTTTATGTGTGGCTGATTTTATATAATTAATAATGTAACTTATTTAATGTAGTTAATAGCTATTTTTCGAAAAAGAATTGTAAAGTATGTCAATTTATATATTTTCTTATACTAATAATTATAATAATTAGTATTTATAATTAGTTGCATAATTTCATGTATAATCAATAAAATACATCTGACTCTAATATAACTTATTAATATAACTAAAATAGCTATAATTTTTTTCAAAAAAGAATTACAAGATGTATATGTTAATTTTATACATTTTCTTATATTTTATATGCAACAAATTATTAAATTAATAAATTATTATTAAATATCAAGAAGAGAAATTTTTATATATAATTTGTAATACTAATATAACACATGTACTTAGAATATTGCGTATCTTTGTAACAATTTGTTTTACTAAAGGGATAAGTATTATTTAAAACTTTTGTAATTACTTTAAATATCAAAAATAGTCATACACACAATCAAAATTGGTAATTATTAATACACAAATAATTAACAATTCTTTATCATACATACCTTATCATAATACACTCCGAATACAATTGACAATAATGCCATTAAAATATCTAGACCAATGCCTATTTGATAGATGATAGTATAATGTTCATTATTAAAGTAATATATTACTGTAGAATTAAATAAGAAGAAATAAATTGACCAAAATAGCAGCATATACAAGAGACTGAACCATATTCTCGAATAACCTACAGGAAATTCGATAATACTTAAACCGGACACATAACTGATTATCAAGAGCGGTTTTAAAACTGTTCGAATGCTTTTAGTCATCATGTATACTGTTTCGATTTCGAACTGCATTTCATTTGCGGACTGGTTGTGCTAGCTTCATCATATGATTATAATCTTCGTAATTTCAATTAAGGCATTTACAATTGAAATATAGATCTGTTTAGATACAACATTTAATCTGTTTATATGCGATATATATTTAAACAGTTCGAATAATGAATGATGTAATCTTCTTTTTAGATAGAATGTACTAGAATGTACTATCATAGAATGATAAATATAATTATATTCATTACATATTCATAAAAGAAATATGAATATTTTTCTTAACATTTTTACTTTTTATCTCTTTATACAATGCTATATATTGAAAAATATTATCAAATAATGAATGATAGTGTCTATTTTAATCAATATGTATTTTAATCAATAACCAATTTGTTTGTAACGTATAATGTTTTAAAAAAATTTATGTTATATTTAAAAGAATTTATATTACACATCAATTATTTTAGGTCAATGTCCATTTAAGATTTTTTATGTATTATGTTATTTTTACAATTTATTTAATATATTTTTATCAATCTGAGACTGTATTAATATAACTACAACAGTCATGACAGATGTGGTAAACTGTAAAAATAAAAAATAGTATTTTTTTAAATATTTGTGTATTTAATATACATATAATCAAAATTATTTATTAAATGCAATTAATTGACAATGCCTTATCATACGTACCTTATCATGATACACTCCGAATTGAAATAATGTTATCAAAATGTCTAATCCAATGCATATATGGTGTTCGGCATTATAATGTTCATTACTAAAGTGAGATATTATTATAGATTTAAATAAGGAGAAATAAATTGACCAAAATAGCAGCATATATAGGAAACTAAACTACCCAGGTAGCACATATTCGTTTCAAAAACGTTTCACAAATGTTTCTTCGAAACGTTTTATAACCGACTCTTGAAAACGTTAAGAGACGTTTTTTTTCTAATAAAAAAATGTTTAAAAAATGTTTAAAATACGTTTAAAATACATTTTTTTTTTTTATTCGTAAAACATTTGGTTTTTACGGAATTAATAAAGAATGTATTCATACACACATTCTCTAAAAATGAATCAATATACTGAAAACAGTAAATAGAGTTACTGATATACAGTTGATATGCAGTTATAAGTTATTATAGCACAGTGAATCGACACACATACGTTTCTTCTTTAGTATTTAATATAAACATCTTTTTACAACATTATTAAAATATATTATTAAAACACATTTTTAGCTCCAGAATATATAGACTTTTATTTAAAATATTTAAAACATATTTTTTTGTGTGTGTATTATACATATAAATTACATTCTGAGTATTATTTCTCAACGCTTCTTGAAGTTAATTACATAACATTGCATTCATTGCAAATCTTAATATGTTATATTTACACGTATAAATGTCTAAATTAGATGAAGCTCTTTTTATACGTTTCCTGCTGCATAACTTATATATACATGATATATTTTAATTTAATATATTAAAAGTGTTAATTGATCATATTTAAATTCATTAATTTAATATATTTAAAATATATAGGTTTCAAATTAATGGTACATTACAATAGATAGAATGCTTGTTTAAAATTTATAAAAATATATTTATATTTTTTACAAAGAAATACACATTATTTATTTTTTCTTATTCTAAATAACCTTATCAGTTTATATCTAACTTTGGAATTAAAATTAAATGATTATTAGAGAGAAATAGAAAAATTAAAGTTAGAAAAATAAAACAAAATGTTAAAAAGAAATAAAATGTTCATAAGATAAGTTTTTTAAAATAAAAGAATATATAAAATTAAAAATTTTATTTATATTTACATACATATTAGAACATAAATGTTAAATAGATGATGATTTATTTTACATCTTTAATATGTAAAGAACAGATCATTTTCGTTTATTCGCCGAATATGTCCAACTTATAAGTTTGATTTAATATCTGAAATTCCTCTGTTGAGGTTATATCAGAAATTAAATAGAAGTGATATTTTTAATTTTATCTGTCGTCTTCTGCAAGCTTTATATAATTCTCATGACTAAAACTTAGGTACGAGAAAAATAACGCACCGTAACGGTAAATAAATGCGCAGCCAGACAGCTGGAACCGAACTCAGCTGACAGTCGTTGTTTATAAACAATCTTTCTTGCCGATGGGGTTCGGACAACGGCAGGGGCGTGACGACTCGGGCGCGCACGTAACAATATATAAAAAATATATATATATATATATATATATATATATATATAAGGTTTATGGTTTTATGTTAGAAAATAAATCTGTATCTGAGTTTCTGCAAATAAGAGATTTTGGTTTATTAATATAACTTGCGCTTAAACTTAACTTATTTACATTATTTACATGATTTGCATTACCTGCAAATAAGAGAAACAACATTTACAGCTAATATTTCACTATTTCTTAATTATGCCTCTTAATAGCTTTACAATCACTTCTCTTTGTTTAGTCCTTTGTCTAATTGATCTATAATCTAAAATCCTTTGTCTCTCTAGCCTAACCTTTCTTGCTGTAGGCCCGCGGCCCGTTTCCGGTGGGCGGGATATACGAATTTTAAGGCTGACGAAATATGATCACCACAATCATATTTCGTTATATCTCCCCTCCTGAAGTAAAGAAAACTGAGGGAATGTTAGTTTTCTTGATCATCATATATAGCTGGTACCAACTTTGTAATGTGAAACAGCGATTCTGACTTTCTTCGGTCTGTCTGTAACTTGTAGATAGAATCTGAAACCTTTTCTGTAATTGTATACGGTCCGATTTTTAATTCGTCCAATTTTTTTCTATTTAGCCTATGGCTATTCTCTACATAGACTAAATCACCTGCGTTAAATTGATGATATTTCCTGTTTCTATCGAATATTTTTTTATTGTATTCATGAGACTTTTTTGTATTCTCTAAGGCGGTTTTCCTATCTTCAAGTAGATCTCTGTGCGTTGTCTTGAGTTTTAGTTCTTCAGGAATTATTGCTGTGTTTGTACCTTCCAATAGGCATTGTGGAGAAAATCCTGTTACTGTATGTTCAGTCTTATTGTATTTTTCTACACATTCATGTGCTATTGTTGTCCAGGCAGACTTTCTCTTTTTTTCATTTATTTTACATCTTATTTTGTTTACTAGAGTTTGGTTCAATCTTTCGTTAAGTCCGTTAGAAAAAGGTGCGTTCACTGCAGTGAATGTTAGTATGATGTTCTCTTTATCCAGAAAATCTTTGAATTCTTTCGAATTTATGCCGGGGTATTGATCTGCCAGGATCATGCCTATTTTGTTGTCTGTTGTTGTATTCCGTATTAATTTTATGAAATCGTTCGCATTTTGAGTTTTTGATGTCAGGATATGGGCGTATCTTGTAAAGTGATCAACGAGCAGGTGTAAATATTTTTTTGTTGAACGAGAGCCTCCAAATCCTCCGATCGTATCTATAGAAACTATTTCATATGGATAGGTAGCCGGACCCAGCTGTGACATCAGGCCAATTTTATGTCCCCCTCTCGATTTGTTCTTTATGCAGGTCTCGCAGCTTTCACAAATTTTTTTTATATTCTGATTTAGGTTTTTCGCTTCGTAAAATGGTTTGATTTTTGTTTTCGTTTGTTTTGTTCCTATATGACAGTAGGAAGAATGTATTTTCCGTATAAACTTTTTGCTGAACTCTTCTGAAAGGATGATTTTTTCTTTTTTTTTTTACCTTTTTATAATACATGTTATGTTTGAAAATCAACGTATCTTTAATATTTTGCAATTCAGTGTTGTGCTTTTGATCGTATTCAATTTCCTCTATTTTTATAAAATTAACGGTTTTCAAGATGTCATCTTCGTTTTCATCAGGTTTCAATACCGGGTTTCGACTTAAGCAGTCTGCCTCTAAATTGTGTTTCCCTGTGTTGCCTGTACTTTATTTCGAAATTGTACTGTGATAAGTAGTACGTTAGGTCACCTAATTCCTCATCTGTTCTGGCCTTAATATTCATCTTTTCGAGGGGTTTGTGATCCGAGAATACCGTAAATTTTTTTCCTATAAGCCAATGTTGCCAGTATCTTATTGCTTCTTTTATTGCTAGACATTCTATGTAGATTGCTTTTTTCCTTTTCTGAGTTTCATTTAGCTTTTTCGAAAAATATGCCACTGGTTTTTCTTCTTTGTTTAATTGTATTTGCTTTAAGACCGCTCCGATGCCTTGTAGACTTGCATCCGTGTAGATGCATATTGGAAGTTTCGGATCAAAGATTGTTAAGATTGGCTGGGAACAGAGTAGTATTTTTATATTATCAAAAGCCTTCTGGCATTGTTCCGACCAAATGAACTTTTGCTCCTTTCTTAGTAAATTGTGTAACGGGTCTAATACAATCGAGATGTTTGGCACATATTTTCCATAAAAATTGATTTTTCCTAGAAATTGTCGGACATTTTTTCTTGTTTTAGGTATAGGAAAATCCTTTATAGAAATCACGTTATCTTTCAGTGGGCTGACTGAATTGTTTCGTATTATATGGCCTAAATATTTGACGGAATTTGCTGCAAAAGTGCATTTGGAAAACTTTAATCTGAAGCCTTCTTCCGTAATTGCTTTTAGCAGTCTTGACAAATGATTCATGTGTTCTGCAAAGTCCCTGGAAAAAACTAAGATGTCATCAATATAATTTACACAAAACTCAGCGAGCTTATGCTTTCGTATTATGTTGCTTAATATTCTTCGAAAAATGGCTGGTGCTATTTTTAAACCAAATGGTAAGCACGTCCATTGGTAATGTCCCTCTTGAGTCACAAAAGCCGTTTTTTGTCTATCTGTAATCTTTAGAGGGATTGACCAAAAAGCCGAGTTTATATCAAGTGTTGAAAATAGTTTACAATCTCTAGTTTTAACTATCAGATCTTCGATTAGTGGAAACGGTTGCGATTGAGGAATGACTATTTTGTTCAGCTCTCGAAAATCTATGCATAGCCTTTCCCTTTTACCTTCGTCTCTCTTGAGTGCCAGCGTCACTGGAGCGGCAAAAGGACTATATGATTCCTCAATCAAATTCTCTTCCAATAATTTTGCAATCTGTTTTTCTATTTCTTTCTTATCTTCTATTGAACATCTGTATGGTCTTTTGCAACAATATTTGTCGGTTGTTAAGTCTATATGGGCTTCGTAATCTTTAACCGTTCCTATATCATATTTGTCTTTGGCAAAAACCGTTTTATATTTATGAATCAATTTTTCAATTTCAGCTCGTTGTTTCACTTCTAAGTGATCAACTGATATCTGAAATTTCTTTGTATCTATATGTTCATTATAATTTATTTGATATTCATTTATAATTTCTTTTTCTTTTTTTGGAGTGTTCCTTGTATTTTGTGGATTTATTTTGTTTTCAGTTTTGTCCTCAGGGATGTCCTGAGTTATTTTCTGAGTTATTTCCAATTTCTCGTTTTGGATTAGTCTAAATTTTTTTATGCAGTCTAATCCAATTAAGAAATCATATTTGAAATTTTTTTTGTCCACTACAAAGACATCCATATTCTCTTCCATTTCAAAAATTTTTATTTTCATAGTGACTATACCGTCTACATTTTTTACACCATTAATCGTTGCCAAGCCAACACTCCTTGCATTCTTGACTCTTTTCTTTGGTTTGCCCAATAGTTTTGAATTTAACAAGGAGACATTTGAGCCAGAGTCATAGATGCCTACAGTCTCAATCGTGTTGTTTAGCAGAATTTTTATTTTGATTAATGGTGGCACAACTAGTTTTTTTGGTCGACCTCATTTAATTCCAATTCCAATTCGGAGTTATTCACGTGTTTAATTTGCTCCCTCTTTTTTTGTTCGTTGTCTTTTTTGTTATACCAGCATAGAGCTTCTGGGTGAAAACGGTTTCCTTTGTTTTTCTTTTCACAAATCGCACATGGCTTGCGACTAATGGAGCCATCCTTCGGTTTTTTTTCTTGGTTGGTTGTTGTTTTTCTTTCTGTATTTTTTACTAAATATTCGAGGCCTCCAATCTCGTTAAACAAATTTTCGACGGTTTTTAATTTCTCTCTATCTATTCTATTTCTTACAAAGTTGGGTAATCCTACCACAATGAGATTAATCATTGTAGTTTCTGACATCGTCGTGTCGGTTTGTATTAGAAGATATCGTTTCCGGACCGCATAGTCTAACAGTAAACCAGCTGTATATTTATACAATATTGCATTGGTAACTGAGAGCCATCCTTTATCCGTATAGGTTTCACAAAATTTTTGTTTCCATTGTGACCATTCTGAATCTATTGTTAGACTTGCAAGCATCGCACTATACCAGTCCATACATGCGTCTTCCAGAAACAATCTAACGGTCTCAATTTTATCTGCGTCTCTTTCGATGCCGTGTGCATTCACTTTCAAACGTATTTATCCATTCAGGCGCATTACAATTTTTACCTGTAAATTTTTTTAGTATAAATTTCTCTGATAATTTTTTTAGATTTTTCCTTCCTGAATCTTCGCTGCCTTGTTGTTTTGCGAACTTTTCCAGAATCCTTGTTAGCATCTCTTCTGAAAGGTTCAACGATGGTGTTGTCCCTTGTTCTTGTGGAGTAGCTGGTTTTTCATTTGATACCTCCTCTAATACATAATCTTTGAATATCATGTTTCCTGCTTCGTCTTTGTACAGTTTCGAAATGTCTTTTGGTAATCTAATGTGTATATTTCGGGTTTGTCCTCTCTTCTTCAAGGTATTTTGTATTTGCCTGTAAGATGTAGTAGATGCTAGCTCTTTATGATGATCCATCGTCTGATATTGTTCAGGCATGATATAACTTTTATTGTCTTGTGTTGTTATTGAGGTTAGGACAATCACGTTTGACTTTGGGTCCTCGGCGTATGCTTTTACGATAAATGTAAATTTTAATGTGTCCATATTTGATGTCTTGAATTAGCGATAAAAATGTTGTTTTATAAGGTTTATGGTTTTATGTTAGGAAATAAATCTGTATCTGAGTTTCTGCAAATAAGAGATTTTGGTTTATTAATATAACTTGCGCTTAAACTTAACTTATTTACATTATTTACATGATTTGCATTACCTGCAAATAAGAGAAACAACATTTACAGCTAATATTTCACTATTTCTTAATTATGCCTCTTAATAGCTTTACAATCACTTCTCTTTGTTTAGTCCTTTGTCTAATTGATCTATAATCTAAAATCCTTTGTCTCTCTAGCCTAACCTTTCTTGCTGTAGGCCCGCGGTCCGTTTCCGGTGGGCGGGATATACGAATTTTAAGGCTGACGAAATATGATCACCACAATCATATTTCGTTATATATATATATATATATATATATATATATATATATATATATATAGAGAGAGAGAGAGAGAGAGAGAGAGAGAGAATACTTAATTTGTACTTATATAAACATACATCACAATATTGACTGAAATGCGCAGATCACGAATATATATTTATTTAACAAAATATGAATAAGAACAATTCTATTTTATATTTTCTTTTTTACTTTAAAACGAAAAATGATTATAAATTTTTCGACATTTTTCATCAAGAAATATCAATATGTACGTAATGAATGCAAATTAATTAAGATTCAGTATATGTTAATATTTATATTCATTTGATAATATTTATTAGATATTTCATTATTTACACATTCACTTATATTTAATAATATAAATTACTGTTTAAAAATATTGAAGAAAATCTTAATTTTTTCGAATATATTATAATATCAAATCAAAAAATGAATACGTTATAATATTATAAATATTATAAAATTCTTTATCTCTTCCTCGATTATATTTTTCAAATATAATCTTTTGGCTAAAGGAAATGCACAAATACAATTTTAAAAATTAAAATAATTGATTGTATAAATATAATAAAACCAAACTTTATAATTTGCACATGAACAGACTTATTTAAACAATTTATTATTTTTATTCTTTCAACGAGTATCATACAAACGAGTTCTGAGAAACTCAAAAGCGAATAAATGCATTTATGTTGGATAATTCAAACGAACATTTAGATGAATAAGAAAATCTCTTTATCTTTAAAACTATCCTTATCTTGGAACATTATTTCTTGCAGTGTACCATCATAAATATTACAGTAGCAAATCCAGTACATATAAACCAATTAATACTCCATTTTCTATCCAGTATGGCACTGGCAGTTTAACTGGATTCCTATCTTCTGATGTAGTAAATGTAAGTCATCATGGAACAATTCAAGTTACAACTACAGTCATAGTTTATAAACATTTCTCAAGTATTTTTTTTACATTTGAACGTCACGATTTATTAATTATAGGTTGCCGGCCTCCCTATTAAAGATCAAGGATTCGCAGAAGCCGTCGAGCAGCCAGGTGATACGTTTGTTTATTCAGAGTTTGACGGTATCTTGGGCATGGGTTATCCCGAAATATCCGAGGATGGAGTGACGCCTGTCTTCGTAAACATGGTTAATCAACACTTAGTAGAACAACCTATTTTTAGCTTCTATCTGAGTCGGTTGGTATCTTCCTTCCATACGCACAGCGCATGTGTAAAAATGTTTAAATAAAATATATTTTATAATTTACAAAATATACAAAATATATAGAGACTCTTCAGCCGAGAAAAGTGAACTGATATTGGGTGGTTCTGATCCCAATCATTATGAGGGTAACTTCACATACGTTCCTGTTACTCAGAAAGGATACTGGCAATTTACTATGGATAGGTATATTTTCTAAATTACGATTGATCAAGTTGCAACAAATTATTATAACGTTATTATGTTCTAGTGTCTCGATAAGTGGTTACCAGATAACTGAAAACACCCAAGCTATTGCTGACACAGGTACTTCTTTATTAGTTGGACCAGATAATCACATTGCTCTTATGAACGAATTAATTGAAGCTGACGAGAATGGATTTGTAAGTAACAATTTTTCACATTGGTATAGCCTTCCAGTACAAAAATCATAAAATAAAACACTGAGAACAAATTGTTACATATATATATATACATATATACATACAATATATATGTATATATTTGTTAAATTATTAACTAATAATTTAATATTATCTTTTGTTCAAAGGTGAATTGTGATAGTGTTGACGAAATGCCTGCAATTAGTTTCGTTCTGAGTGGTGTGCCACACTATCTTTTCCCTCACGATTATATTCTTCGAGTGAGTATTATGGATCGGTAATTTCCATTTAAATTATATGAGAATATAAGATTTTCACATTGTGTTTAACTTTTTACAGGATGTAGAGTATGACCAGCAGATATGTTACAGCGGCTTTCAATCAAGCGGATCTGATTCATCTGAATCATCTGAGGCGTCAGGTCCGGCATGGATTCTTGGTGATGTATTTTTGCGTCCTTTTTATAGCGAGTATGATATGGGAAATAATCGAGTGGGATTCGCTCATTCGAAATAAAAGCTGATCGTTTTGAAAACGACTAATTTGCTATATATATATAAATGACCTCGCAAATAATTAAAATTACTTTTGATTGCTTATTTGATAATTTTTAATTATATTCCTGCGGTGTACTCTCTGTTAAAAAGGATATTTGTGATACATTCAAAAATTAAAACATATTGTTCGAAGTATCGTCTTATGAGGCGATTCCCATGGCGACATCCGAAGGACTTGGAACAAAAGACCTTACGCATACCCCTTCGCACACATGTCTTTTCGTTACACATGTCCCTTTGGTCACACATGTTTCTCTACCACTTTAGTCTTGTCTTGTACCGTGGACACGCTCACATCGTGCCGTTTACTAATAAAGCAACGATTACGGAATCTCGGCATATTTAATCTCATTCCACTCCCTGTATATTGTCCCTGCATCGCGGCCTCATCTTCATATTAACAGGTTATGGGCCCAGGCTTTATCGCAATCAAGGGACAAATTAATTAACAGGCAGTAGACGCCAGACAAAGAGGAAACATGGCGTCATCGTCCGCAAGGATCGAGTTGCTTAACAAAGAAAATTTCGACACGTGGAAAATCCAAATGGAGGCGCTTCTCATCAAAAACGATGCGTGGAATTATGTGAACGGAAATACAGTCAAACCGGAACTTATCGCCGGGAGCCAGGAGTCTGCTATAGAAGTGAGAAAATGGGAAACGGCAGATCAGAAGGCCAAGTCCGACATAATTCTTTCAATAAGCCCGACTGAATTAAAACAGATGAAAGGCTGCGGTACATCGAGAGAAGTGTGGAATAAGCTTTCGTCAATTTATCAATCCAAAGGTCCTGCCAAAAAAGCCACACTGTTAAAGCAGTTAACGGTACAGCGAATGGGAGACGACGAAGACGTTCGCGAATATTTGTGCAAGTTTTTCGATACAGTGGACAAGCTCAGTGACATGGAAGTGAATATCAATCCCGATTTGTTAACAGTGATGTTACTGTATAGTCTTCCACAGAATTTCGAAAACTTTAGATGTGCTATCGAATCGCGCGACGAATTGCCCGCACCGGAAACGCTTCGCATCAAGATCATAGAAGAACACGACGCCAGGAAGAACGACGCACGTGCTTCGTCCCAGGGCGCCATGATCGCCAGACGCTTCGATAAAAATAGGAGTATGAAAAGCAAAAAGGAAAATACATCGCAGAAGAAACCTTTCAAATTTAAATGTCATCGATGTGGAAAAATCGGACACAAGACATCCGATTGTTATTCGAAAATAGAGACAGATAAAGCGTCTAAAGGGAGCTCCGAAAAAGGAAAGATGGCTGACGACGTGTGTGTCTTCGCATGTGCACCAATGAAGATCCTGGATGAAGCGGAAGTGTTCCAGGCGAAGGAAGCTATCCAAGACAAACCATGGTGTTTAGATAGCGGATGTACCTCTCATTTATGTAGCGATTCGGATATATTTACGCATCTTGCAAAGATCAAGGATAACAAGTTAAATCTTGCAAATAATTCGTCAACGATGATAACCGGAAAAGGAACTGTACGTCTCGAAGCGGAAGTCGATGGTAATTCTAAACATGTTAATTTGAGAAATACCCTACACGTGCCCGATCTGCGCACAAATCTATTGTCGGTAAGCAAGATTACCGACGGAGGATTCAAAGTTATCTTTGAAAAGAAATCGGCAAGGATTATCGATCGTGACGGAGTCACAAGACTCGCGGCTAATCGTATCGACGGACTGTATTATCTACAGGAAGGTAGACATGATTGCCGGGCTGCGGGTGTAAATAAATTCGATCGAACCTTCACTGAATCGTCGACGGAAATATGGCACCGCAAGATGGGTCATCTTAATATAGGAGATCTTTTAACGTGCAATCACGAAGGAATCATACGCGGTATGAAAATCGTAGACGCCGAACGCGATTTCAAATGTGAAATATGTATTCGCGGTAAGATGACGAAGACTACATTCCCAAGGAAATCAAACAGAAAGACTGAACTCTTGGAATTAATACATTCAGATGTATGCGACCCCATGAAGCCTGAATCGATCGGAAAGTCAAGATATTTTGTGACTTTTATTGATGATCATTCGCGATGGTGTGTGGTTCGAATGCTCAAAAGCAAAAGCGAAGTATTTAACGCCTTCAAGGAATTCAAGGCATTAGTCGAAAATCAGACCGGACGCAGGATCAAGTGCTTGCAATCGGACAATGGCAAGGAATACGTCAATCGGGAGTTCGACGATTTTCTAAAGAGAGAAGGAATCAGACGCAGACTGACGGTGACACACACTCCGGAACAGAATGGAGTTGCAGAGAGGAAGAATAGGACCCTCGTTGAAATGGCCCGATGTCTGCTGATTCAATCGAATCTCTCACCATCATTCTGGGGAGAGGCCATTAATACGGCAAATTACATACGCAACAGATGCCCGACTAGTAGTCTCGGCGGAAAAACCCCGCACGAAAAACAGGCGACACGCCGAGCGTCGGATACTTTCAAGATTTTGGCTGCTCAGTGTATTTCCTGGATAGAAATCCGAACAAGGAAAAATTCCAGTCACGATCCAAAAAGGGGATCTTCGTCGGATACGCTGAGAACTCTAAGGCATATAGGATATGGATTCCGGACGAACACCGAATAGACATTACGAGAGACGTAGAATTCATGGAAGTGCCGGAATCATCGAGCCAAAAAGGCAACGAACGCTATCTTGACAAAGAACTCACCAACGATCGAACAGAAGTCGAGTTTCCAATAGTAAGTGAAAGAAATGAAGACCGGGAAGACGACGTTGATGACACGATCGAGGGCGACCATTCGGTTGAAGACCGGGAGGTTCAAGCTCCCGACTTACGGATTGAAGCAAGAAGAGGACGTGGAAGATCTCGAAGAGTGATGACCGGATTCAGGGGAAGACCCAAGAAATAGTATCAAGTTACAGGCAACTATGCTGAAGAAACAGAACTCACTATGACCGATGAAGCAGACGATGCTGACGAGACAGAATTCGCAGCGACCAACGAAACAGAGGATTTCGAGTTCTCGTATCTCGCTGAAGTATCAATCAGCGAATGCTTGAAAGGGCCTGAAGCGGCTGAGTGGATCGACGCGATGGCTGTAGAAATGAAAGCTATCATCAGAAATGATACCTGGACGCTAGTGGATCGCCCCAAAGAGCGCGAGGTTATCGGCAGCCGCATCGTATTGCGTAATAAGATGAATCAAGACGGATCTCTAGAACGAAGAAAGGCTCGTATAGTTGCTCGTGGTTTTTCACAACGCCCCGGCATAGACTTCAATGAGACTTTTGCACCGGTCGCACGTATCAGTTCAATTCGCATCATATCTGCTCTGGCGGTTCAATACAACTTGAAGATACACCAGCTGGACATCACGACGGCATATCTATATGGGGAACTTGAAGAAAAGATTTACATGGAAGTTCCAAAATTTTCTGTTCAGATTCTAGAGAGAATAATTGCCTCCGAGAAAGACAAAAGAATCGTCGAAAAGGCTAAAAACATGCTATGCAAGTTAAAGAATGGAGATAAGGTTTGCTTATTAAGAAAGGCTCTCTATGGACTCCGACAAGCCGGTCGTCGCTGGCATGTAAAATTGTCTCAGGAGATTAAAAATTTTGGATTAAAGCAATCTTCAGCCGACCCCTGCGTATTTTTCGCTGGAAAGGACGAAGACATAATTATCGTCGCCGCGTATGTCGACGACATCCTGGTGGCTTCTCGAGATCCATCCAAAGTTGCCAAATTTACTAAATATCTTTCTAGCAAATTTCAGGTCAAGGATCTAGGAGAATTAAAATACTGTCTAGGCATCGAGTTTTCTCGAAGCAAAGACAACGTTACGATGATCCAGAGAGGATACATTAAAGATATTCTAAATCGATTCGGAATGGAGGACTCCAAGCCCGTAGCTACCCCGCTAGACAACAGTATCAAACTGAAGAAAAGCGAGAACTGCCCTGCGACACACCTACCATTTCGAGAACTAATCGGTATGTTAACGTACTTAGCTACCTGTACTAGACCCGATATCGCTTTTGCAGTGAGTCATCTCAGCCAGTTCAACAACTGTTTCGACGAAACGCATTGGAAAGCAGCGAAACGCGTATTGCGTTATTTGAGAGGAACTTCGAATGTTGGTCTATCCTTCAGAAGAACCAAGGAGCATCTCTCAGGTTACACGGACGCTGATTGGGCCAACAATTTAGACGATCGACGTTCCTACACAGGTTACGCGTTCTTATTGAACGGATGTCCCGTATCTTGGGAATCCAGGAAGCAGAGGACCACAGCTCTTTCGTCGACTGAGGCCGAGTACATGGCCATTTCAGACACCGTGAAGGAAGCAGTATATCTTCGAAGGTTCATTGACGATCTTGGTTTTGAACTGCCGACAAAGTTAAAGATCTTCAATGACAATAATGGAGCTCGGAAATTGACTGAAAATCCGGTATTTCACGCCAGAACAAAACATATCGATGTTCGTCATCACTATGTACGTGAAGTATTGCAAAGTGGAGCTCTGGAAATAGATTACACCCCTACGGCGGAACTAATGGCGGCTGATGTTCTCACCAAGGGTCTCGCTAGACTGAAGCACGAGAAGTGTCTCGATCTTTTAGGTCTTAAACGCATTTGATTACGTTTTTTTTTTCTTTGGTAGGATATCGCACGCTCATCGAGGGGAAGTGTTCGAAGTATCGTCTTATGAGGCGATTCCCGTGACGACATCCGAAGGACTTGGAACAAAAGACCTTACGCATACCCCTTCGCACACATGTCTTTTCGTTACACATGTCCCTTTGGTCACACATGTTTCTCTACCACTTTAGTCTTGTCTTGTACCGTGGACACGCTCACATCGTGCCGTTTACTAATAAAGCAACGATTACGGAATCTCGGCATATTTAATCTCATTCCACTCCCTGTATATTGTCCCTGCATCGCGGCCTCATCTTCATATTAACACATATATACCTTCCATGAATAATTTGATATATATATATATATATATATATATACACAATATATATATGTATATGTATATGTATGTATGTATCTATTGTAATGTCCAAATATAAATAAATATGCTAAAATAAAATAATCTTTTCGTCTACACAATATAATAATATTTTATTTATTAAGCTTTTATACTTTAATTCATAATAATGATGTTAATAATAATTTATAATAATTATTATATAACAGTTTCTAATATGATAATAATATTGTATGACAAATAAAACAATATAACATTATTTAAATTTGAATTTTGCCATTTATACATGGTTTTTCTTTAAAAAGTTGCAAGTATTCATTATAAACGAAATAATTTACAATATATCTCCGCTCATTGTATACTCTTAAAAATCACTAAATCTATTCAAATTATTTTTATTTAAACTTCACAATATTTGTTTCTCTAAATTTTGAAATAATCATATTTCGAACATTGTATCGCAATCAATTAAAATACAATTATATTAACAGTAAGGCAAAATTTTCGTCACATCTCTCTCTTTAAAAAAAGATTGTGTTAAAAAATTTACAACCAATATATTTATAAATCAGAAATTATTTCATCTCTTAATTGATAAAAAATTTACTTTTGTAAATTAAACATGTTCTGTTAAGAAAACTTGTAAATAGTATTATATTATATAATGAAGCGTTATACATATGATACATATTTAGTATATATAATGTATATATACATATATATAAAAGAAATAAAAGTTTTACATAGATACAATGAATTAATTAAAAGTTTTTTATATTAAAAAGTAATACAATATAATCGCAGCAAACATATCAAAATGATAAAACATTTGCAAATTTATTGAGTAAATGTTTCATTTATAAATTATTATCAATTTTATGGATGATCATATGTATATATGAGATTACTTCTCTGTATCGTACATTACATATATTTGTTCTGTACTTATCCGACTGAATATCAAGTTCTCTTCAATAAAACATTTGAACTTGCTTAGAACTATTTCCGTCGTAAATTTCCTGATCTATTATATAACAAAGTAACGCTTTTATTACAATAGAGTATAACAAACAAGATAAAACATTATATATTATCGCGCTTCCAAATATTATAAAATTATATTATTTTAAAAAAAAATTATTTTTTATTGGTCATTACTACACTGAATTTGAGAATGACCGAGTGGAATTTGCTTTGGCGAAATAAAACTTTCTTTAGCACTTTTTTAAAATATACATCTTACATAATAAAAATGTACATAATGTGCAGTTACGGACATTAGGTGGTATATTTCATGAGTTTTATACAATCTTGGATTCGAAATTGATATTAAATATTATTCTTATACAAATAACATAACGTTCAACAATTATTTATAACAAACTTAACGATTACAAGATACTTAAACGTATTCGAAGAATGCGCACACACATCTTTAATTTCTTTTGAAAACCTACAAAAACCTACAAAAATTCATTAAACAACAAGTAATTTATGATATATATTTTTACTAATATAATTATAGTTTTAATGATTCGATGTAATTTCATGACTTCTTTAAGTTTTAAAATAATAAAGATTTTAAAAAACGTTATTTAACCAGATTTGAATTTGAGAGAAATTGATGCGCCCGTGAGAGATTTCGTCAAGAAACAAGAGAATTTGAGAGAAATTGATGCGTCCGTGAGAGATTCCGTCAGTTTCTTGACGAAGTCTCTCACGGACGCATCAATTTCTCTGAAATTCAAATCTAGATAAATAACGTTTTTTGTCAATGTGATTTGTGCAATTTATAAGGTTATCGTCTATGCCTGTCTTCTGATTTTTATTACATCGTACATATACTTGATAAAAACCACAACCATATGATCGAAACGTTGTATTAATAAATTTTCTGGCTAGTTTGGTCGACTACACTTTTTTCAATGATCCTATGATTATTTGACTAGCGACATTAAGATATTTAAATATTTTATATTTCATATAGTATAAATACATAAAATGTATAAAAATTATAAAAGTTTTATATATACATATACATAAGAAACATACGAATATATAGAAAAAAATGACCAAAAAAGAAGTGAGTGTACAATTTTTACTTGAATAAATAAAACCGAAAATGTAGAATAATTAAAATATTTCAAAAGTACGTTGCTCAGCCGTATCTCAAGTCGAAACAAACATTCATCAAAGTATATACAAAATCTTTTCTTGTCGTTTTTTTCTTGTCTTTCTTTTCACATCGTATTATATACTTTGTCATTAATTTTATAATTATTTGTTTAGTTTTCGATAGAAAAAAAATCAATTTTTTTAATTACCAACCAAAATTCGCATGTTATTAATATGAACTTTTGAAATAATTTGTACATAATTATGTCTTAGTTTACAACAACGTAATACTTTATTGTGAAAGCAGCTGATATGAGCTTACTGTTAATTAGAATGCTAATTTTTGCGAGCAAAGTGTCATTTGTTAAGTTCATTGTTGCATGACTAGTTAACATAATAATCAATTTTTCCGAAACGCTAATCTCTTCTTCATTAATCACGCACACATTTAATAATTTATTTTAATACAATTTGTGCTATCTAAAGAAAAAATATTAAACAAAATGTTTATCAAATTTGATTGATCGATGGAAACCCGGATGTTTCGAATGCGCGCGATCGTATATATAACCGCATGTCGATAAACGAGAGCTCTAGTAGTTGAGTTCAATTTATTTTTTGTGTATCGAATCACAACGTACAGAAAGAAATTTGCCAGAAAATCCGAAAATATGTTTCGCTTTTTCGTGGTGGCTGTGGCGCTCTTTGCGCTGGTCGACGCGCAATACCAAAGGTAAGTTCATATATTACATTATGTATATACGTTACATATCGATACCAATGTTGAATTTATAAAGTTCGATCTACCTTATAATTGCATTCGATTTTATGAAATCGAAAACCTACCTAAATGGGATTGTGTTTTCGTTAGAATTGGACGAAATTTTATTATAAAATTTCTTGTTTCTTTTTATTAAAAAAGAATAGCAAAAGTAAGCATGTTTGAAAAAAAATCACTCTTTGTAAATTGCTCATGCTTTTGTCTGCTTTATCGCGATATCTTTATCGTTCTAATGATAACCTGATTGTATAAGCAGGTGTACTGTATATATTAGTGAACCATTCTTTCTTATTCATTTATTTGACTTATGCTCCTTCTATACATATCTATATATTTCTAACATAAATAAGTCTTATTTTGAGTTTCTTTATAAGATTGAACGCTACACATTACAATATTGTTTTTAATTAAAAATCAGAGATTGTTAAATTATAATGCTTAATTTAGGAGATTAAACTATAAATTAAATAATAATTCAAATATATATGTAATGTATAAATCTTACAATTAAAAAAAAATATATCAATATAATTAAAATTTGTATAATAATTTAGATTTTTAACAATTGAACATAGTCATTTAATTTATATTTATTTAAAATGTCTATTCTTTATATATCAGTAAACTATCAGTATACATTCTATATATACAGGGTGTTTCATTTTAATCCGACCACCTAAATTTCTCGGAACCTAAGCAAGATAGAGAAAAATGTTTTGGACAAAAGTTGTACGGTTTCAAGGGGGACATAAGATGGTGTAATTAGTTTGATCTGGAAGAGCCACCTGAAGGACACGCGAAGGTCAGCTCCAACTTTTTAAATGGGACACCCTATATGCTTTTGCATATTCTTGTAGCTCATCTCAAGAGCTTTCCAAAACACTATAATTAAGTTAGTTTTCATTAAGTACTTTCCAAGTTATGAGGCTTGAAATCATTTTTTAATTTTACATAAACCGTAAAATATCTTGTAAAATATTCATTTTTCGATTATTTTACCTTAATACTTTTATGTACAAAATAATGAGAAGAATCAATTGGTGTAAAGAAAACACATAATTGTTTCGAACAAAAAAATGTAACTTGCAACTGACAATTACATTTTTTTGTTCGAAACAACTATGAGTTTTCTTTACACCAATTGATTCTTCTCATTATTTTATACATAAAAGTATTAAGGTAAAATAATCGAAAAATGAATATTTTACATGATATTTTACGGTTTATGTAAAATTAAAAAATGATTTCAAGCCTCATAACTTGGAAAGTACTTAATGAAAACTAACTTAATTATAGTGTTTTGGAAAGCTCTTGAGATGAGCTACAAGAATATGCAAAAGCATATAGGGTGTCCCATTTAAAAAATTGGAGCTGACCTTCGCGTGTCCTTCAGGTGGCTCTTCAAGATCAAACTAATTACACCATCTTATGTCCCCCTTGAAACCATACAACTTTTGTCTAAAACATTTTTCTCGATCTTGCTTAGATTCCGAGAAATTTAGGTGGTCGGATTAAAATGAAACACCCTGTATATACAGGGTGGGCCATTTTAAGTGATCCACTCAAATATTTCGGAAAATAATGAAAAATCAAAAAAATGTTTCAGATAAAAGTTGTATGGCTTGAAGGGGGCCATCAGATAGTGGCAATGATTTGACCTTGGAGAGTCATTTGAAGATGACGTAAAGGTAACCTTCAATTTCTTAAATGGAACTCCATATTTTTTATTACATATTCGTGTAGCTTATCTCGAGAGCTTTCCAAAACACTATAATAAAGTATTTCTTCATTGATTACTTTTCGAGTTATGAGGCTTGAAATCATTTCTTAATTTTGTATAAACCGTAAAATATCTAGTAAAATATTCATTTTTCGATTATCTTGCTTTAATACTTTTATGTACAAAATAATGAGAGGAATCAATTGGTGTAAAGAAAACACATAGTTATTTTTAAGAAAAAATATGTAATTTGCAATTAATAATTACATATTTTTTCTTTGGAACAACCATGTGTTTTTTTTACACCAATTGATTTCTCTCATTATTTTGTACATAAAAGTATTAAGGCAAGATAATCGAAAAATGAATATTTTACTAGATATTTTACGGTTTATACAAAATTAAGAAATGATTTCAAGCCTCATAACTCGAAAAGTACTCAATGAAGAAGTACTTTATTATAGTGTTTTGGAAAGCTCTCGAGATAAGCTACACGAATATGTAATAAAAAATAGGGAGTTCCATTTAAGAAATTGAAGGTTACCTTTACATCATCTTCAAATGACTCTCCAAGGTCAAATCATTGCCACTATCTGATGGCCCCCTTCAAACCATACAACTTTTATCTGAAACATTTTTTTTTGATTTTTATTATTTTCCGAAATATTTGAGTGGATCACTTAAAATGGCCCACCCTGTATATATATAAAATTAAATCTTGTATAATAATTTTGATTTTTAATGATGGAACATATAATCATTTAGCTCATTTTTATTTAAAATGTCTATTCTTTATATATCAGTAAATTATATAATATTATATATATATACAATATGGCTTCCGTTTCTGGCGCAGTAGAGTATAGACGTGGGTAGAAAGTGGGAAGGAGATAATAAAGATTGTGTGAGTAAGGAGAGAGGAGAGTGCGAGAGGAGTGTGGGGTGAGAGTGAGAGAGGTCGCAGAGTGCGGGGGAGTGAGGGAAAGAGGAGGGTGCGAAGGTGGAGGAGTAGAGGAGGTATTGAAAATAGTGCTTTGACGGTTGGACGCAGAGCATAGAGTAGGGAAGGAGTAGAGGTGCGAACGTGTAGGTATTAGAGTCGAGAATCGAAGCGGGAGTGAGAATCGAGAATCGAGAATCGAGAGTCGAGAGTCGAGAGTTGAGTCTAGGGACCTAGGTGGAGAGATAGGAGATCGTGATTGGTCAGGGGAGTAGAGATCGAAGTATATTTACAATTAGTAACTAATAAATAAATAAATAAATAAATAAATAAACAAATAAATAAAGATAAGGTAGAATGGAAGGAAGGAAGAGTGTGGGGGGTTTGGAAAGATTTAGGAGCGCGAGTGCAAGTGAGGCTGAGAGCGTAGGGAGTATCGAAGACTGGGTGAAAAAGAGAAAGAGAGAGGAGGAGGGGGAGGAAGGAAAGCAGATAGATATAGCGATTAAGAGTAAGAAAACGCCGAGATCACCGGTGGCAGGTAGGAAAGGAAATATAAGGGAAGGGGGGAGTAGTAGCGGAGCAGAAAAAAGGGAGTTGGAGGGAGGGGGGTTAGAGAAAGCAATGGGAGAATGGAAAGAGGAGATGAGGACGATGATGGAAGGGACGATGAGGAAAGTAATGGAGCAAATAGGAGAACAGGGAAGAATTATGGAAGAAATAAGAAAGGAGTTAAGAGAACAGGACAAAAAATGGAGGAATGAGGTAGACAGATGGACAGAACATAGTAAGGGACTGGAGAAGCGAATAATCGAACTAGAGAGGGAAAAGGGAGTGGATAGAAAGGAGGGGGGAAGAGAGGGAAATGTAAAGGGAAAAACGGAAGTAGAGATGAGAGTGAAGGAGTTGGAGAAACAGATAGAAATGAAAGAGAGGAAGGATAGGAAGAAAAATCTGATAATAAGAGGGATGGAGGTGAGTGAGGGAGGGGGGAGAGAGGCGGTGGAGAAAGTATTCGATAGAATAGGGGTTAAGGCAACGATAGAGGAGGTGAGGAAATTAGGAAGGGGTGAAGGAGCAAACGAGACAATATGGGTGAGACTGAAGGATGAGGAACAGAGAATGGAGATAATGGGCAGAAAGAATAAACTGAGGGGTAGGAAGGAGAGGATCATAGAGGACTGGACATGGAAAGAGAGGAAGATGAGATGGAGGTTAGAGGAGATAGCAGGGAAAGAGATGAGAAGAGGTAGGAAAGTATGGATAGGATATGGAAAAATAAGGATAGAAGAGAAATGGTGGAGGTGGGATGAAGAAGAGGAGGTGTTAGTAGACGGGAGAGGAGCAATTAGAGAAGAAGACGAAGGAGAAAAGAAAAAAATATAGAGGGAAAATAGTGTAGAGAGAGGAAAGAATAATAAAGAAAATAAAAAGAGAAGGAGTAAGAGCAGGGGAGATAATAAGGAGATAAATAGGAAGAAAGAGAGAGAGAAAGAGGCATGGACTGTGGCCTTTTGGAATGTAGCTGGGTTGAAGAATAAAGATAAGGAATTTTGGGAAAAACTAGGAAGGTGGGAGGTCTTGATCTTGATAGAGACGTGGTTAGAGGAAAAGGAGTGGGAGAGGATGAGGGCTAGATTACCAAAGGGTTACAAATGGGGGGTGCAATGGGCAAGGAAAGAAGGAAAAAGAGGGAGAGCCAAGGGAGGGTTAATTATGGGCGTTAAAAAGGGTCTGGCAGAAGGAGGGGAGATTAGAGTGGAAACAGAGGGGGTGGTTGTGGGGGAGATTAGGCACAGGAATGAGAAATGGAGAATAATAGGGGTGTATGTGGATAACGGAATAGAGGAGATGACGAGGAAGGTAGAGAGGTATAATGATAGAAGAGAGGTTGGGAAGTTGCTGGTAGGAGGAGATTTTAACGCAAGGATAGGAAGGGAAGGTGGGGGAGTGGAGGAGGAAAACGGGGGGAGAAGAGAAAGAAACGCGAAGGATGAAATAATAAATGCGGAGGGTAAGAGACTGGTAGAGTGGATGGAGGAAAATGGATGGGGGGTATTCAATGGTTGTACGAAAGGAGATGAAAACGGGGAATACACCTTTACGGGGGGGAAGGGAAATACGACGATAGATTATGTAATGGGGGGGGAAGAAACTAGGCGGGAAATAGATAATTTGAGAGTGGGGGACAGGATTGATTCGGATCATCACCCGATAGAGATACAGATAAGAGGGAGAAGAGAAAGAGAAAATAAGGAAAAGATAAGGAAAAAAGAATGGAGGGGTATATGGGATAAGGAAGGAAGGAATGATTTTATACAGAAGATAGGCGAGTTAGAAGAGTTGAGGTCGGGGAACTTGGAGGAGCAATGGGGAGAGATGGGAAGAAAGGTGAAAAGGGCTTTGAGGGAGGTGGAGGAAGGGAGGGAGGAAGAGATGAAGGGGAGGCGTCAAAAAGGATGATGGGACGAAGAGTGTAGAGAGGAGAAAAAGAGAGCAAGAAGGTTGCTGAGGGACTGGAGGAGGAATAAGGTCCAGGAGGAGGAATACAAAAGGGGCAGGAAACGGTATAGAACTCTATGTGAGGAAAAGAGGAAGGAAGAAAATGAGAAATGGGAGAGGAAAGTAATGTCAGCTAGAAGGGAAAAAGATGTGTGGGAGATTGTAAATAGGGAGAGGAGAGGAAAACGAAGGGTAAACGAGAGCATAGAAATGGGGCAATGGAGGGAACATTTTATGAGGTTGTTGGGTGGGGTGGAAAGAAGGGTAGTCAAGGGAGTAGAGGGAGGTAGGGAGGAAAGGGAGGAGGAAAGAGAGATAGGGAGAGAGGAAGTGAGGAAGGCGATAAGAAGGCTAAAGGAAGGAAAAGCGAGCGGTATAGATGGGATACCGGGTGAAGTCTGGAAATTCGGAGGGGAGGAGTTAGAGGGATGGATATGGGAATTCTGCAATAAAGTATGGAAGGGAGAAGGATGGCCAGAGGAGTGGAGGGAAGGGATCATAGTGCCACTGGTAAAAAAAGGGGAAGGAGAAAAAGTGGAGGAATATAGAGGGATCACGTTGCTCCCGACTTTATACAAAGTGTATGTTATGGTCTTAGCAGAGAGATTAAAAGTAGAAATAGAAAGGAAAGGGATAATACCACAGAACCAAACAGGATTTAGGAAAGGAATGGGAACAATAGACAACATATATGTTATAAATTACCTGATAAATAGACAATTAGGAAGGAAAGGAGGGAAAATGGTAGGGTTATTTGTTGACTTAAAGGCGGCATTTGACTCAGTAGATAGAGAAGTGTTGATAGAGGCGTTGAGGGAAAGAGGCGTAAGGGAGGGAATAACGAAGAGGGTGGAGCAGTTGTTGAGAGAGACGAAGAGCAGAGTGAGGGTGGGGGGAGAGATAGGAGATTGCTTCTGGACAGCGAGAGGAGTGAGGCAGGGATGTCCGATTAGTCCAACATTATTCAATGTACTTCTGGCGGATATAGAGGAAAGGATGGGAAAGGTTAAATGGGGAGGAATACGGTTAGGAGGGGACAGGGTGTATACGTTATCGTATGCGGATGACATGGTGCTGATGGCGGAAAATGAGGAGGAAATGAGAAGTTTGTTGGATAGGCTGGAGGGATACTTGGAAATGAAAAGGCTAGAGTTAAATCCTGAGAAAACTAAGATAGTAAGGTTTAAAAGAGGAGGAGGTAGGGAGAGGAAAGTAGAGTGGAGGTGGAAGGGAAGGAGGATAGAGGAAGTGAAAGAAATTAAATATCTAGGATATGTGTTACAGAAGAATGGGGGACAGGAGGCGCAAGTTAGAGACAGAAGGAAGAAGGCAGCAGCTATAATGGGGCAGGTATGGGGAATAGGCAAAAGGAGGTTTGGTAAAGACTGGGGGAAGAGACTTTGGTTGTTTGACAGATTAGTGTGGTCGGTAATGGAATATGGGGTAGAGATATGGGGATGGAAAGAGAGAGAAGAGCATGAGAAATTGGAAGAGAGATATTTGAGGTGGGTACTGGGGGTCGAGAGTGGGACGCCATGGTACCTTATAAGGGAGGAACTACAGAGAGTGAAATTAAAAGTGAGGGCGGGAAGAAGGGCATGGGGGTATGAAAGGAGATTGATGAAAGGAAGGGGCAGTATGATAGCGCGGAAATGTTGGGAGGAGATGAAGGAGAGAAGCATGAAGGGAAGGGAGGAATCGGGATGGGAAAAAGAGAGAAGAATGTTTTTTGAAGGGATAGGGGTAGGTAGAGAAGGAATAGAAGAAAAGATAAGAAAGGTGGAAGAGGGTGAAGAATGGGTAGGGGAATGGGAGAGAGAGGAGAGAGAAAGACAAAGAGAGATAAGATGGGAGGAGATAGGTAAATCGAGATATAATAAATGGTACAGAGAAATAAAGGAGAAGCAGAAAGGGTTACCAGAGTATTTAAAGAAGGGATGGAGAGAGGAAAGATGGTCGAGGGTAGCAAGGTTTAGACTGGGGAATGAAGTGGAGGAAAGAAAATATTGGGAGGAGGATAGTAAGAAAATGTGTAGACTATGTGGAGGTGAGGTCGAATCATGGGAACATATTTGGGAGAGATGTAGGAAATGGACAGATAAGGAGGAAAGTTGGCAGGAAGCGGTGAGACGGGTGCTGGGAGAGGAGGGAGAAGGGGAAAGATGGATGAAGCTGATAGAAGAGGAAAGGAAAGGGGGAGCTAGTAGGGGGAGCAAGGACGAGGAGGAATAGAAAAGGGAGTAGAGGAGATAGAGAGAGAGTGCAGGAGTGAGAGTGAGGGAGAGGAATGGTATGAGAAAGAGAAGGAAAGAGTGAGAGGGTGAGAATGAGAATGAATGTTGTGGTGGGGGCAGGAAGTTGAAGGAGAGGGAGAAGAGAGAGAAAAAGGAAAGTAAGGCGAGAGGAAACGGAAGTCGAGGGGGGTTTAATGCGTGTGTGTGTGTGGACGGGGGGGATGAGGAGGAGGGAGGCTGACTCAGCCTCCGCGCCGATTCATCCCCCTTGCGCGATTTTGGGAGATGTTAGGGTTAAGTCAGGGTTGCGTTCTAGCAGTAAGAATTAGTTTTAAGTTGTGTATGTAATAGAGAAATGGTTGTTCTTGAAAGAAATGTGTAAGAGTTTTGGGTACGTTTCTCGAAAAAACGCCTTGTAAACCGACAATGGTATACAATAAAGTGTCTATCTATATATATACAATATATATATATATATATATATATATATATATATATATATATTCAGTTAAAAGTTATTGCATCTTGAAAATGAGTGAAGAGAAAGAAGAAATTCGATACATTTTAAAATTTTATTTTAAAAAAGGGAAGAATGCAACTCAGGCAGCTAAAAAAATTTGTGATGTTTATGGACATGATGCTGTATCAATACGTGTTGCACAAATCTGGTTCAAGCGTTTTCAATCTGGAAATTTTAACGTCAAAGATGCACCTCGCTCTGGTCGACCGATCACTGAAAAAGTCGATGAAATTATGGAAATAATTGAACAAGACCGGCATATTAGCAGTCACGAAATCGGTAAGCAACTGAACATCGACCACAAAACAGTTTTAAACCATTTGCAGAAAGCTGGATACAAAAAAAAGCTCGATGTTTGGGTGCCACATGATTTAACAGTCAAAAATTTAATGGATCGATTTTCTATCTGCGAATCATTGTTAAAACGAAACGACATCGAACCATTTTTGAAACGGCTCATAATAGGCGATGAAAAATGGATCACGTATGACAATAATGTACAAAAAAGATCGTGGACAAAGCGAAATAAAGTTCCGCAAACTGTGGCAAAGCCAAAATTGACGCCAAGAAAAATGATGCTGAGTGTGTGGTGGAATTACAAAGGAATCGTTCACTACGAGCTGCTGCCGTCCGGTCAAACAATTGATTCTAACCTTTACTGTCAACAACTGGAAAGATTACGCCAGGCAATTGAGAAAACGCGACCAGAATTGATCAATAGGAAAGGCGTCGTCTTTCATCACGACAACGCGAGACCTCATGTATCTATAGCGACTCGTCAAAAATTAAGAGAACTTGGCTGGGAAGTTTTGATGCACCCACCTTATAGTCCTGACCTTGCACCATCAGACTACCATTTATTTCGATCTCTACAGAACTCTCTTAATGGTACGAAGTTGGCTTCAAGAGAGGCCTGTGAAAATCACTTGTCACAGTTTTTTGCCCAGAAATCACACAAGTTCTACAGTGACGGGATTATGGTTTTACCTCAAAGATGGCAAAAGGTGGTCGAACAAAACGGCACATATTTAATTTCATAAGCTTCATTTCAAATATGAATAAAATTTGTTTCATTTTTGCAATAAAATACGAAGAAACTTTTTCCCCAACCCAATATATATATATATATATATATATATATATATATATATATATAATATTATATAATTTACTGATATATAAAGAATAGACATTTTAAATAAAAATGAGCTAAATGATTATATGTTCCATCATTAAAAATCAAAATTATTATACAAGATTTAATTTTATATATATACAGGGTGGGCCATTTTAAGTGATCCACTCAAATATTTCGGAAAATAATAAAAATCAAAAAAATGTTTCAGATAAAAGTTGTATGGTTTGAAGGGGGCCATCAGATAGTGGCAATGATTTGACCTTGGAGAGTCATTTGAAGATGATGTAAAGGTAACCTTCAATTTCTTAAATGGAACTCCCTATTTTTTATTACATATTCGTGTAGCTTATCTCGAGAGCTTTCCAAAACACTATAATAAAGTACTTCTACATTGAGTACTTTTCGAGTTATAAGGCTTGAAATCATTTCTTAATTTTGTATAAACCGTAAAATATCTAGTAAAATATTCATTTTTCGATTATCTTGCCTTAATATTTTTATGTACAAAATAATGAGAGAAATCAATTGGTGTAAAAAAAACACATGGTTGTTCCAAAGAAAAAATATGTAATTGTTAATAGCAAATTACATATTTTTTCTTAAAAATAACTATGTGTTTTCTTTACACCAATTGATTCCTCTCATTATTTTGTACATAAAAGTATGAAGGTAAGATAATCGAAAAATGAATGGTTTACTAGATATTTTATGGTTTATGTAAAATTAAGAAATTATTTCAAGCCTTATAACTCAAAAAGTACTTAATAAAAAGGTACTTAATTATAGTGTTTTGGAAAGCTCTCGAGATAAGCTACAAGAATATGCAATGAAAAATAGGGGGTTCCATTTAAAAAATTCAAAGTGATTTTTATGTGACCTTGACGGTGCTATTCAAGGTTACACTGATATTGCTACGTAATGCATTACTTGAAACCTTACAACCTTTGTCTGAAACATTTGTTTCTAAAATGCATGGTTTTCGAAAAATTTAGGGGTTTCTTTTGCCTCACCCTGTATATATACAGGGTCTACCAAAAGTGTGGAAACCCCTAAATATCTCGGAAAATATACGTTTTACAGAAAAGTGTTTCCAACAAAAGTTGTAGGGTTTAAGAAGATCTATATACTGATTCTATCAGTTTGACCTTGGATGGCGTCGTCAAGGTCAGGTCAAGGTCACATTGACTTTTTTAAATGACACCCCCTACATTTGATTGCATATTCTTATAGCTTAATTCAAGAGCTTTCCAAAACACTATAATAATGTTCATTTTTATTAAGTACTTTGCGAGTTATGAGGGTTGAAATAATTTCTTAATTTTACATAAACCATAAAATATCTAGTAAACCATTCATTTTTCGATTATCTTACCTTCATACTTTTATGTACAAAATAATGAAAGGAATCAATTGGTGTAAAGAAAACATACAGTTGTTTTTAAGAAAAAATATGGAATTGTTAATTGCAAATTACATATTTTTTCTTAGAAACAACTATGTGTTTTCTTTACACCAATTGATTCCTCTCATTAATTTGTACATAAAAGTATGAAGGTAAGATAATCGAAAAATGAATGGTTTACTAGATATTTTATGGTTTATGTAAAATTAAGAAATTATTTCAACCCTCATAACTCGCAAAGTACTTAATAAAAATGAACATTATTATAGTGTTTTGGAAAGCTCTTGAATTAAGCTATAAGAATATGCAATCAAATGTAGGGGGTGTCATTTAAAAAAGTCAATGTGACCTTGACCTGACCTTGACGACGCCATCCAAGGTCAAACTGATAGAATCAGTATATAGATCTTCTTAAACCCTACAACTTTTGTTGGAAACACTTTTCTGTAAAACGTATATTTTCCGAGATATTTAGGGGTTTCCACACTTTTGGTAGACCCTGTATATATATATATATATATATATATATATATATATATATATATGTATATATATACACACGCTCATATATATGTGTGTATGTTTGTTTGTTTGTGTGTATGTATGAAGAGTTTAATTTTTAAGACTAAACTACATCTTTATGCAACATTATTAAAATATGTTTTTAGCTCTAAAATATAGAGTTTTATTTAAAATATTTACAACAAATTCTTTCTTGCATGTGTATTATATATATTACATTTTATGTATATTATTTGTCTACGCTTTTTAAAGTTAATTACATAATATTGCATTCTTACAATGTTAATCGTTAATCGTTATTTCTTTTTAATGTTTGCTTATTTATGTACCCTTGTGTTATTAAAACTACAATGGTCGTAATCGATGAGATGAACTGAAAGATCTGAAAGATGTTAATTTCCCTTCTTTAATAATTATTATATATTTAATCGTTTGTGATAAATAATTACGCTCGTAATAAACATTTTATAAACCCTGAACAACGTACCCCATAAAGAAATTTGTAGCCATACTGGAAAGGTCCAATTCCATAGAATCTGACTGGAGCTTGAGTTATTTGCAATAAAAGTTGTGATATCTATATTAATATATTAAAATAAAGTTTTAATGTATACATATACTATTTTTTATTTTTACTCAAACTATATATAAAATATTTATTACTTTTTATTATGACACAAATGATATATATAAATAAATCATAGTTATATTTTAATTTTAATAATCTTGTATATATTAAAACTTACATTTTCTCGAACATCAATATCATAAGTAGAATACGGTACTTTGTTTATTAAATTTCCTGTCCCATTCGCCTACAATCGGAATATGCAAAATAAAATTTGAAAAATACTTTAAATTCAAAAAAAGTAAAATTTTATATTATCTAATAGTTAGATAATTGTTGTAAAAAAATTAAATATGTTTTGAGTTTAAATGCAAAGTACCTTAGTATTAACCATTTCGCATACATAATTAATGAAGTAGAGTTTCAAAATGTTAAGACAAAGCAAAAATAATACTGTAACAATCAATATTTTTTTAGATTTGACATAATTGTCAATGAGTATTGCATTAAAAAGTAGATGCAAATCGAGCGCTAGCCAAAGAAAATTACATCCCATTTTGAAAGTCATCTGTACTCCAAATATCGAATCTACTTCTCGAGATATTTTACGTAATTCAGAATGAAGATGTCTACAAACACAATATTAAATTTTACTGCTTAATACGAAAGATAGAATTATATTAACTTTCTTACATTACGATCCATATCAAAAAATCGTTACTTAAAATTTGTGGAACTCTATGTTGGAGAATAGAATTTTTCCAAGCTCGCTTTATTTCATGTCTTTTATCTTTTGTTAAATTCAAAAGATGATTAACTTGATCAAACTTTAATCCTATGTATCTAGAAATGTAAAGAAAATCTAATAAGTAAGGTAACAAATACAAATTTATTATCATTTTTATTATCATTTTTAAATATTAATATATTAAAAAGTTTCAAGGAAAGCTTATATTTGTATACAATACAATTTAGTTTTACGAATTTACACATGATTATATCAGAATCATAGACATAATAATATGTCTATGATCAAAATAATTATCGTATACTTAAAAAGATATACCAACCCAAAAATACTTGCAATGATCAAGTCATTTATCATATTAATATAAAAACAATAATTTCGCACAAAGGAGGCATATATAGATGTTAAAATATCAAAGTTGTACTCGGTTCTTAGCCAATATGCTACTACATTAGTCAATGTTGTAACCAATAGGAACCATCCTATGATGTGACACATCGTTTTTTTGTATAGCTTGTGATAATCCGTTATTGTTCCAACATTCCGTAACGTTTTATCGACAATATCGAGCTTTTTCAAACAATTTCTAAATTTCTGTCACAAACAGACAATGTGGTGGACAATTAATGTTTACAATTAACATAATAATTGTATGTATGGATCTTATGTAATTAATAACTTATCTAGTTAATGTAGTTAATAGCTATTTTTTAAAAAAGAATTGAGGATGTTAATTAACTTTATATATTTTCTTATACTTTACTTTACACACACACACACACACACACGCACGCGCGCGCACGCACACACACACACACACACACACACACATATATATATATATATATATTTATGTATATAATTATTATTATATTAATAAATTATTTTCAACTATCAAAAAAAGGTTTTATTAACAATTTATATTGAATTATTTTTTTTTAATAACATTTGAAACATTACACATCTTTATGACAATTTGTTTTTGCTAAACTGGTAAATATTACTTAAAACTTGTGTAGTTACACTAAACATCTCAAATGGTCACGTACATAATCAAAATTGCTTATATTAGTATGCAATTAATTAGCAATACTTTATCATACATACCTTATTATGATACACTCCGAACACAATTGACAATAATGTTATCACAATGTCTAACCCAAGGCATATATGATATTCGATATTATAATATTCATTATTAAAATAAGATATTATTATAAATTTAAATAAGAAAAGAAAAATTGGCCAAAATAGCAGCATATACGAGAAACTAAACCATATTCTCGGATAACCTGCAGGAAATTCAATAATATTTAAACCGGACACATAACTGATTATCAAAAGCGGTGTTAAAACTGTTCGAATGCTTTTAATCATCATGTATACTGTTTCGATTTCAAACTGCATGTCATTTGCAAATTGGTTGTGCTAGCTTTATCTTATGATTATAATTTCAATTAGTGCACTTACAGTTATTGAAATATAATCGATCTGTTTTATATGTGATATATTTAACAATATAGATAATGATGTGTCTTCTTTTTAGATAGAATATGTAAAAACATAATTATATTTATTACATATTCACAATTGACATATGAATATTGTTCTTAATATACTTTTTTTTCATCTCTTTATTTCTTATTTGTTTATAATATACTATATATTGTAAAATCTTACCAAATAAAAAATGAGTAAATAGTGTCTATTTCAATCAATAACCAATTTGTTTTTAACGTATAATAATGTTTTAGAAGCTGTATATATATTGTATATATATATACGTACATATATAAATAATCATAAATCAGTTTTTTCCTATATTACGTGATTATTCTATCAAATATTCTATCATATTGACTTTATAGATAAAATTAATTTTATGCAAAGAATAATTCTTATGACAACGAATAAGCTAAAGATATATCTGATATCTATATAAAGTAAAAAGTTGTGATTTTTATTTGCAATGTTCCTTTAAAAAATGACAAATATTTCAATTTAATAGAATATATAATATATGTTACTTATTTAAAAAAAATGTGTATTACATATTAAATACTTATTTTAGGGGGGGAGGGAAGGGTCAATGTCTATTTAGGTTTTAACGTATTATATTATTTACAACTTATTTAACATATTTTTATTAATCTGAGTATTAACATAACTACGACAATCATGACAGACGTGATAAATTATAACAGTAAAAAAACAGTATTTTTTTAAATATTTATGGATTTAATTATTTGTAATTATATATTACACAATAATATAATGTTTATTAATAATGCTGATTCCAGTTCTAGAAAATATTTAGAAGAAAAAGCATTATTTTATACAGTACATTCTAAGTATTATTTGTGTCAATGTTTCTTGAAATCATTTATACAACATTGTATTATTATAATTTAATAGTCATCATTTTTATTAAATGTTATCTTATTTATGCATGCCTGTATTAATAACACTACAACGGTCGTAATCGATGAAGTTAACTGAAAAATATTAATTTCTCTTTTGTAATAATTAATTTATGATAAATAATTGTGCTCATAATAAACATTTCACAACGTACCCCATAGAGAAATTTGTAATACTGTGTATTACAAATTGTTTTGTCCATACTGAAAAAGTCCAATTCCATAGAATCTGACTGGCGCTTGAGTTATTTGCAATAGAAGCTGTGATATCTATATTGACATAAAAAACTCTTAATAAACTTTATAATGTATATTACAAATTTTTATTTTTATTTTAAAATTAAGTTATGGGTTTATTTTAACAATATTGAATAAGTTAATATTAAAACTTACATTTTCCCGAATTTCAATATTAAAAGTAGAATAAGATATTTTGTTTATTAAATTTCCTGTTGCATTGGCCTGAAATCGGAATAAAATTTGAATGATTCTTTTAATTCAAAAAAGTTATATGAAAAAATTTGATATTATTAATAATTAGATAATTGTCGAAAAAAGTTCATATATTATAATTACATTTAAATACAGAATTAATACCTTAGTGCAGACTACTTCACATACATAATTAATGAAGAAAATTTTCAAAATGTTATTGCAAACCAAGAATAGCATTAAAATAATAAATAATATTTGTTAGATTTGATATAATTATTGATGAGTTATCACACTGAAAAGTTCATTTAAATCCTGCGCTAACCAAAAGAAATTACATCCCATTTTTAAAAGTCATCTGTGCTCCAAATATTGAATCTATCTCATGAGATATTTTATGTAATTCCAAATGAAGATGTCTACAGACGAACATAATATTAAATTTTACTGCTCAAAACTCAATAACTACGTTGATGGAATTACTTTCTTACATTACGATCCATATCAACCATTCATTACTTAAAGTTTGTGGAACTCGTTGGTGGGTGGAATTTATCCAAGCTTGCTTTATTTCATGTTTGTTACGTCTAGTTAAATTCAAAAGATGTTGGTTAACTTGATCAAATTTTAATCCTATGTATCTAGAAATGTAAAAGGAAACTAATAATTAAAGGAACAAATACATGTAAATTTATTATCGTATTTTGAATATACAGGTTAATATACAGGGTGTCCCATTTTAATCGGATGACCCCGAATAACTTTTTTAATTTTGATTGTAGGAAAAAATGTTTCAGACAAAAGTTGTATGGCTTGAAGGGGACATAAGATAGTATCGTTGGTTTTATCTTAAAAAGTTGTTTGAAGGTCACATGAAGGCCACCTTCAATTTTTTTAATGGAACTCCCTATTTTTTATTACTTCCTTGTAGCTTATCTCGAGAGTTTTTCAAAACACTATAATAAAGTATTTCTTCATTGAGTACTTTTTGAGTTATGAGACTTGAAATCATTTCTTAATTTTACATAAAATTAATTTTACGTAAATATCTAGTAAAATATTCATTTTTCAATTATCCTACTTCTATGTACAAAATAATGGGAGGAATCAATTGCTGTAAAGAAAACACATAATTATTTCGAAGAAAAAATATGTAATTTGCAATTAACAATTCCATATTTTTTTTTAAAACAACTGTGTTTTTCCTTTACACCAATTGATTCCTCTCATTATTTTGTACATAAAAGCATTAAGGTAGGATAATCGAAAATAACTAGATATTTTACTAGATATTTACGGTTTGTGTAAAATTAAGATATTAATTTCAAGCCTCATAACTCGCAAGATACTTAATGAAAACTAACTTAATTATAGTGGTTTTGGAAAGCTCTCGAGATGAACTAAAAAAATATGCAAAAGGATACAGGGTATCCATTTAAAAGTTGGATGTAACCTTCACATGACCTTCAGGTGACTCTTCAATGTCAAACTAAAGACACCGTCTTATGTCCCCCTTCAATCCATACAACTTTTGTTTGAAACATTTTTTCCTACAATCAAAATTAAAAGTTATTCGGGGTCATCGATTAAAATGGGACACCCTGTATGTAATGTATTAAGATTTCAAAGGAAACTTATATTTTATNTTATATTATTTAATATAATTCGATCAAAATAAAATTATGATGTAAGAAGTGGTAAGCAAATTTTCCTTATTATTTTATGGATAAAGCTAATTCGGTTAATAATAAGTACAGTGTATCATTAATTCGACTGGAAAGTCAATTTGGAGTAAAATAGCGATACTTGTTCTTTAATAACTTTTCCCACGAATAGATAAAATTTCAATTTATAAAGCTAAAGATAAAATGAAAACATAAAAGAAATATTTTTTCTCTTTGTCATTTCTGCAGACTGCACAATATTAATAGTAAATAAAAAGATAACAATATTTCCACTGGCCCACATTCTCAAATATTAATGCAGAAAAATATTTTCATTGTCCATTTTTCCATTCATTAATGCGATATTCATATATTTGTTCAAAGAACACGCGCTTTATTATCCTTCTGTTAAGATTCCTGGTTCTCTCTCGCAATCATAAATAAAAACTGATAAAATTATTATTAATATTATTAATATTAAAAATATAATTAAGCGAGAAAGCAAATATTTATTTCTTACATAATAATTTGAAATAATAAATATATATATATTATATATATATATTTATTTATTTAAATTAATAATACTAATAAAAATAATTAATATTTATTTAAATAAATATATTGAAGCAATATATTTATAAATAAATTGAAATAAATTCGTTTTTCCGAACGTCATTACTCGTGTCCGATCATATAGATTGGAAAAATATATTGAAGAATAATTCTTTTTTATCTTGCATAAATAAATGTATAATAATGAAAATGTAATGGCATAAGAAAAAAATTAATTTATTTTCAATAAACAAATTTTGCAATAAATATATTGCTCACAGTGACATCGCTTAATTTAATAAAATTATAAATAATTTTATAAAGTTCAATACGGCATCAATCTAAAGAACAGAAATTTTAACACAGGATATATGATATAAAACTGAATATTGTGTGTTCATTTTTTTCTTACTTATAATGTCGCAATTAAAATTAATAATTATTTTATTTTATACATACATACATACATATATATATATATATATGTATATATTATGTATATACAAGACTATTCGTTATTATATAATTAAATTGATTATTTTAATACGAATTATCAATTCTCACTCCACTACAACTCATGCTAGTCTTTGTGGCATAATAACCCAGGCTCATTAGGTGTGCCGAAAGCATCATGACATCTTCATCTATTGCATCTGGCGGCAATAAAATACATACATATCTTCCACCAAAATTTGTAATTTTTCCCGCAAAACCATATTCTTTCACAATGTCACAAATCATATCAATATTTGGATGTGACAATTTCAAGAAACAAAAATATAATTGATGTAATAGAACGAAATGCTGTAAAGCAAAATTAAGAAATTTAAATTAGAAATGGTACACAGCTATTAATGAATAATCATCGATTTGAAATTGTTGTAATCACAAAGCTATTCAAAATACGTAAGAAAGTAAATCAAAAATAGAAAAAAAACTTACTTTCAATGTTTCATATGCATTCTGTAACTCTAATTGTTTTGTTGGAAAATTGATTTTTTGAATATAATCAATATTTGTAAGAGTATTACAAACCTCCTCTGATATATAATTGATATTATTCAAAATCATATTTAAAATCGTAGAATTGGAAAATTTCATCTCCGCCAATCTTTTCACTTGTTCGAATTTATTTTGGCGAATTCTTGAGTCGATCAGCAGAATTTTTATTTTTGATACGTTCAGAAATCTTTTAAAATTAGGATCTGTCCGATTACCGTGTCGAAATCGTATTATTTTGCCGTATGAGCACACCTCGTTGTCAATATTGCTTACATAGTTTTGTAGAATTTCCTCGCAATACCAAACACGATCCGAAATTTGTTCTAAATCCTCATCACTAAATTCGTCGATACCTTCTTGCAGGCGTGCCCAATGTAGAAAGCATGCCGCGAGACATGTCGCGAACGATGTTGAACTGCCTAGACCAGCGCGCATAGGTAATTGGGAAGTCAGGCACACGTGGAAAGATTTTGCACTTAGCTCCTCGTTTAAAATAGTATAAATAAAGAGGAAAAAAAATGTTTGTAAACTAAATCTTTGTTCGTATGTGCTCCACATGCCGTTTACTGTGATAAAATATTGCACGTGTATAAGCAACATGATGTATTCTTCTATGAAGAGATTAGCGTTATTATTATTATTATATAAAAAGAAATTTAGAACATGTTCTAGAGATAAATTCAAGTATAAATCGATATCAGGGAAATCTATCTCAATGATATTTTTTCGATTATCAGTTATTTCGCAAAATTTAAGCGTTGTTCGAAGATCTATGCTGGCTGATACAACATTTCTTCCATACATCATTGAAGGTTCGCCGGATAAAATTATTCTGCCAGGTGCAGAAACTTTAAATTCAATCTTTTTCAATTTTTTAGCGTCGTCCATTTTTTACGAATAAAAATCTCTACACTCCAAAAAGATCAATAAGTATTAAATAATAAGACGTAAGAGAGATAAACCCTACTGCAATTCTTCTATTGAGATTTATCAGAATTAAATAATATTTATATAACATAAAGAAGGTCATTGCGATTACTGACCAAAAATATTTGTCGCTCCTTTTTCATTTTATATAAGTTAAAAATGTCCACTTTGTATGACAAAAACAATTCTTCAATATCGAATTTGTATTCCACATAAAAATGCACATACAATTTAATCAGATTTTCGTTCTTTTCGTTCTTTCGTTGATTTTTATTGTTAACAGGAATTATAAATTGTCGTTGCTTCTATTTTTATACTTCACATACACAAAAAGTTTATATAATACATTCTAATTTTAACTATTAAAATTTTATAATATATACGGACAACGCGCGAAAAAAAAGATATGAAAATTATTCGGTAACATTCATCATCGCACAAAACACTGTTTATACTTCGTGTCGTACAATTTCGCGTCTTGATCGTTACTGATTTCTTTTTAATAACAATAGCAACGCTCTGAATCTAAACATCGATTACGATGTTGAGACGTTCTCTTTTTCTTTAATATACTTTAATAAGAAAATATTCACAAAACTTACACATAACCTGAAAATTTGAAAATAATATATTATTTGTAATGTGTAAAAGTTAAATAAATTGTCATTATTTTATTTGTACTGATACAATTTATGTGATATTTATATATCTACGTATCGTAGAACATGTATATCTATATTTTTTGTATGTAATATTTTATGCAAATACTAACAAAATATACTTTGACGCACATTATTTTGTAATTGAAATAAAATACTCGTACATTGAATTACATCATTTAATAGAATTCGATTATGTAATTTTGATGCAGGCGATAAGCAGTGCCGCCCTTGTTATTTTTAGATTGCATTGCGTAAATTTTAATTCGATTAATAATAAGTAAAATGCATCATCTCGATTACATCTCAAGAATGAAAATCAAGAAAAGGATAATAATGCTTTGTCTGTTAATTTTTTTACATGCATATATATATATAAAATTTCAGTCTATAAAATAAAAAAAATGAACACTTTTTCTCTTTTACTAACTATTAACAACGCATATATCTGTAATAGTAATTTAAAGATTTCAATATATATGTACACGTTAACTATATTTGTTCAGCTGATACGCACTTTGTTATTTTTGAAAAATTTTTATTTCCTCCTTGCACATATCCCATGATAACATTATACGCGAGAAAGCATAAATGTTTCTTACAAAAAAATATTAATAAAATACTAGTATAAGTTGGCTTTCTTATATGTATGTCCTACTATTTGCATTTGTTAAATTATACCAAAAAAATCATCCTTTTCATTATCATCATATATTGCATCTTTTTTATGCACATCTTTGTTTTTTATGTATGCAAAATTAGACTATATGCACATCTTTGTGTTTTACGTATTCAAAAGTGGACTATATAATAATAGACTATATAATAATCAATCAAAATATACACAGCTATTTATTAACAAAATCAAAAGAGTATATTCACTATAATATTCACTATAAATCACACAAAATCAAAGGAGTACATTCACTATAATATTCAATATTCACTATAATAATGAAATTTATAAAATGAAATGATAATCTTCTACATTATCGAATCGATCTATATTATCGAAAATCATCAAATAAAGTGGCACATAAAAAATTAATCGTTTTGACAAAGTTTACAATAAAAATATTTACAGTAACTCTTCGCTTATAACTTCATAATTTAACATGATATCATTGAAAGAAGAGAAATTAAGGAACAGAAAATATATAAAATTGTGTATTGTTTTTCCTTCCTCGATTATAAAATATAATTATAATATTATAACATTCATAATTTCACTACATTGTTTTTGCTAAATTATTAAGATTTAATTAATCAGATTATGCAATTATTTATGTGCAATTTTAATGTATCTAGTCAAGTCGCACTCCCGTGCAAGATATTGTAACAACTTCGCCAAAAAAATCTTCATCCCCCAAGCACCTTTTAAGATTATATACTTTATCATTGTTTTCTGCATGATAATTCGGCGGTAATAGAATTATTACATTCCTAGCTCCATCTCCTGTGAGTTTTCCCCTGAATCCACAAGATTCTGCAATTGTACAAATCAAATCGATATTCGAATGCGATAAATCCAACTGACGCAGCAAATTTTGATTCGAGGACAATTTCGCCTGCAAAGCATTAAGAAATTTAAATAAAAAAACAACATAATTTCCATTTATGAATAATGATGTATTCGAGATTATTATAAATGCAAAAATAATTGCATCAAACTATACAACGAAATAATTCGCAATGAAATGAAACAAGACTCACCTGTAGATCACATAATGATTGTAAATTCGTGTTTGTTTTCTGATCCCTGATCTTACGGAGTATTTCAACAACCTCTTTCGATATGTAATCGATCTGGTCTAAAAGAACATTGGTGGCGATGCCATCTTTATATTTCCTTTTGGCCAATTGTTTTATTTGTTGCCTCTTATTTTGGCTAAAATTTGCATCAACCAGCAAAATATACATTTGTGGCGTATTTATCATTTCACTCTGGGCGTCTAGCGGTTCTCTACATTGATATGCTATTACACGACCGTGTGTGCACACCATGTGATCCTGCTTGAACACATAATTCTGTATATCTTCCTCAGAGGACATCACGTATGCCGAAATTCGTTCCAATTCTTCCGGAGTAAATCCATTGTGGTCACCTTTCTGTAGACACGACCAATGTAAAAAGCACGCCGCGAGACATGTCGCGAACGACGTCGAACTGCCAAGATCAGCGTTCATCTTTAATTCCGTGGACAAGTGTACGCGGAAAGGTTGTATATCGAGTTCTTCCTTTCGAGCGATAATCAATAGGAGAAAAAAGAAAATTTGTAAGCTAAATCTCTGCTCATATGTGCTCCATAAACCGTTGAAAGTGATAAAATATCCCACTTCTTCAAGGAATTGGATATAATTACTGATTATAATATTATAATTTTCGCGGGAAGTAAAGTTTACAATCATTTGTAAAGGTATGTCTAACGACATATTGACATGGGGGAATTCTATCTTAATCATTCCTGACTCTAGAGGTAGTTGGCGGAATTTGAGCGTGGTACGAAGACCTAAGCTGGCCGCCACAACTTGTTTTCCATACATCACCGTATGCTCTCCGCATAAGATAATCCTACCCGGTGCTGAAATTTTGAATGTAATCATACTTTCTGCGTGCCAAAATCTCTTCTTCGTTGAAAGATCGATGTAGCGTTGATTATAAAATTTTTAATCTGCAACTTTTAGAAATAGATATTAGAAAATGTATTTTTATGTATACAATTTGAAAAGAGGTCATCGAATATTTGAAAATATTTGTTCGTTTTATATAAGTTGAAGCGTAACGTCAGATATGTAATAAAATTAGATAACAAAAATAACGTGTCACTAATATATTATCGAATTATATCGATGCAAAGCAAGAAAAATCCATTTATAAGAATCTACTTATAAGAATTAATATCCAATCGGATATTAATTCTTTCCAATTGTTTTTATTCTCTGCGAACTAAAATCTTCTGAATCCTCTGTCACAATTCATGTTTGCTTCTTCTACCAAGATTCCACACAAGTTGGAGAATACAATATATTTACTATTAAACTATTAAAATTATTTATCATAGAAACAGAGAAGCCACAAATTATTTAAGACGTTACCGGTAGGTTTTGATGTTGTTCAAGCCGCGTTTCGATTATGACTGATTTTGTCTCGTGAAATTCTCAAGCAAGCGCTCCGAATATGCGAACCAAAATATTGACAAGGTCGAAGTTTTTAAAGAAGAATTATACTAAATGTATTTACTTTTTTCACATAATCTGACATCATATATTATTTGCAATGTTAGACTCAAACAAATTGTCAAATAATATATAAATTGCATTGATACAATTTATCTAGTTTTTTATTGTCGCAGTTTTACACACAATATACATATATATATATATATATATATATATATATATATATATCCATAGATTAAGATGTATTATAAAAGATAATATTAGTTGTATTTTGAATTATATTGTTTACTTGTTTAATATAATTATATATTATATATTATATTGTATATATATATTACAATTTTTTCACAGATCGTAACATATAATATGAATTCTTCTAATTGCTAATCATCAAAATCATTGTGAGTATCCTTCTGCAGATGTGAACCAATGTTGAAAGCATGCCGCGACACATATCGCGAACAATGTCGAACTGCCAAAATTAGCGTTGATTCATAATTGTGTAGCCGAGCGCACGTGAAAAGATTTTATATCGAATTGCTCTTGATGAGCAATGTAAAGAAACAGGCAAAGAAATTTTGCAAACTATATCTCTGCTCATATGCGCTCCATAAAGCGTTTAAGGTGATAAAATATTGCACATGCTTATGCAATACAATATCTTCAATCAGAGGAAGAAAATTATCAGTAAAAAAGAAATTTAGAATTAATTTCAAAGATAAATTCAATGATAGGTTTACATCAGGGAACTCAATCTTAATAATGTTTCTTAGATCATCAATTAATTCAACGAATTTAAGAGTGGTACGAAGATCTAAACTGGTTGCCACAACATGTTTTCCGTACATCATCACGTGTTCTCCACATAACATCATTTTACATAGTGCGGAAACTTGAAATGTATTCTCATGTTATACCACTCTATGCGTCTCGGTCCTGACTGATTTTATTTCAACAATAATAATGTTTTCAAGGCCCGAACTTTAATATCGATGTTAAAGTTTCTTAATGCTTTCATCAAAAGTCATTCAAACGTATATGTAAATATATTTATATATATTTGTAAATAATCAGAAAATAATTAAATGTATCATTTTTTATTAAAATTATCTCATTCGCATTGACATAATGTACGTGATATTTAAGCAATATTACAATATATGCACACAATATCTATTACAAATAAAAATTTACTTTAACTTTGTTAATCAATATGAATGATAAAGATAATCGAAAATGCATTACCTACATTATTCAAACTACATGGTTTAACTATATTGTTAGTACTTAATCATATAATTTTGATGTAAATGATAAATAGCGTTATGTTTGTTATTTTACAGATCGCATTTGTACATACATAAAGCTTAACACTCAATAATACGTATCACGGTACGGAGCAGGATGTAATTTTACCTCTTTCTATTTACATTTTAAAAAATAGATAAATTTTCAATATATAAAACTGAAAACAGAAATGAAAAAAAGGTGATTAATATTTTTTTCTTTATCTCTATTTATTGTACAATTCTAATTTTCTTATAATAATACATAAAAGTATTTTATGTCATAGCAAAATAGTCATTTTCCATATTATTGCAGAACGCATTATTATTAAAAATCGCAAAATCGAAATTTTCTATTGCTTTTTAATTCTTATATAATTAATAAATTATTCACATATTAATATATATTTATATATTTTATATATTTATATATAATTAATATTTATATTTATATATTGTTAATTATCTATAATTATATAAATTATATAATTATATTTTATATAAATTTATAATACATGTATTTATAATTATATTTATACATATATATACATATATATATGTATAATTGTGATAATATATATGTACATATAATTATTCATATAATTATATATATATATATATATATAATTGTTACTGATATATAATGATAAATTATGATTTTAAATATATTAAAAAATTTATAAATTATAAATTTATAATAAGATATAAATAATTCATATATTTATTCGAAACTTTATCACTATTGCGATTTCTGTTGTTTTACTAAATCCGTGTTAAGTAATAATAAAGAAATAGATAATTTTTTTTAGCAATTTATTAAAATAAGCTTCTTATTATCATTTTATGAGCTTATTAGCTCTTTTCATATGTCATATTTATTGGACAGTGATAAAATATATCGAAAATGGTCTCTTTTATTATTATGGATTAATAATATAATAAATACATGTATAACCAATCTATATGTGTCTAAAATTAAATCATATATAATAATTGATCATAAATATAAAATGTATTTTATAATTTGCTTTCACGAACTACATAACATTGTTATTTGTTAAAAAATGGAAAATGAGTCGAAAAACCTTAAACTACGCAGCAGAGAAAATATAGTCACGCGCATTATTAACCGTACAGCTATGAACATTATCCGCTTAAAAAACAATATCAAATGAATTTTATTTCATGAATTCTATTTTACTAATTCTTTATTAATTATTACGAAAAAAATAATTTAGTACTAATCTAGTACTAATTGATCCACTTTTTATTCAGTAATAGCATTATGTAATTTATAAACGAATTATGAATCCTATGTATATCTATTAATTTGCGAACTGAAAAAGACTGCGGTATGTTTTATCGCCTCGCATTATTATCTTGGCAACATCTTTGTTCAATTTGCACTTTCGAAATAAAGGGATAGCATACGAAAGAAGAAACTAATATCGACGTATTCGACATATTTTAGAATATTCAATTAGTCCTCATTTTGAACTTCGTAATTTAATACGGTGTCAATCACAAACAACAAACTTTAAATAAAAGAATATGTTAAACAAAAGTGCATGTTGTTCTTTGAAACAGTACTTGAATTAGTAATTGCGCCACAATTTTGTTTACATTTATTGTTAGCTATTGTTATTATTTATTTATTTATATAATTATAAATCGATAAATTTAATATTAATCCTCAATTCTTATTTCGTCACAACTTATGCTAGTTATCGTAACAGGAAAATTGGACTCTAGGTGTGCGGAAATATTACCAATTTCTTCTTCTGAAATACCCGGTCGTAGCAAAATATATGCAAATTTCCTTTCACCAATACCTGTAAGTTTTCCCACGTAACCATAAACGTATGCAATATCGGAAATATCATTCAATTTTTCATTCGACAAATTTAACTCAGATAGCACATGTTGATTCATTTGAATGTAATTCTATAAAGTATTAAAATATATAAATTAAAAAACAATACTGCATTTGTATCGGATAATTATATTTGCACATCTTTTAGATGATATTACACAAAAACATTATACAACGAAGTAATATTGTCGCTTGTAAAGAAGTGAAAAAAATATACCTGTAATATATCGAACTGATCATCTAATGCTAACTTTGTTGAAATATTATTTGATATTTCATCTATTGCAGCCAAATAGCGATCGATAATCTCGGGATGTAAATGTTTTATTTGTGCCACATATTCTATTTGTTTGTACTTATTCTGGCAAACAGTCGAATCGATCAAAAGAATTCTCTTTTCTGGCGTTAATAAAGAGGATCTATTGTAAGCTAAGTAGTTAAGCAATTGACACCTTGCAGCTATGTTACTGTTTAAACATACAGAAATGTCCATTATATACTTAACGTTACATATAGGTTTCCTGCATTCCACGGCAGATGTCCCAATTAGTAGTAATTCATCAAAACTAAATTCATTATGATCACCTCTCTGTAGACGCGACCAATGTAGAAAGCATGCCGCGACACATACCGCGAACGATGTCGTGCTGCCAAGACCAGCGTTCATCGGTATTTCCGTCTTCACGTATACGCAAAAAGATCTTATATCGAGTTGCTCTCGATGAACGATATTAAAAAGTGAGACAAAAAACATTTGTAAACTAAATCTTTGCTCATATGTACTCTACATACCGTTGGCGGTAATAAAGTACTGCACATATTTAAACAAGCGGACACTATTCGTGCCAATAATATCATAATTATGGAGGAAATTTTTAACTAATTCCAAAGGTAAATTCAATGATAAACCAACATCAGGGAATTCTATCTTACAAATGTCTCTTAATAATTTATATTTAATTAATTCGGCGAATTTAAGCGTAGTACGATGATTTAAATTGGTCATCCCAAAGTTTTTTCCATATATCGCTGCATACTCTCCGCTTAAGATAATTCTACCCGGTGCGGAAATCTTAAATTCAATCAACCTTTTTATGAACAAGAACATTTGCTTTTTCAAAGAAATGAAAGTTGCAAACAGTATCGTTCAACAGTAGAACGCAGAAAAGTAAATTTGCGTGCCTTCTATTTATTAAAACCATGCAAAATGTATTTGCTACGTAAGATGTATTCATAAGTATTCATATGACGAAGATATGATATATTTGTCGCTCCTTATCACTCTGCACAAATGTATAATATGAGTTACAGATTTATAACAAAAAGAAATTCGTCATCAATACTTATTATCAAATTGATATACTTACACAAGGAATATATTTAATCAAATTCTCGATTTTCTGCTCTTCCTTTATCAGCAGATTAATCGTAATTGATTTCTTCTTCCCAAGGTTTCATATAAATCGGAATGATACATTTTCATCTATTGAATCCTTATCATAGACCAAATAAAATAGTTACTGACAATAAAAATTTGAAACGTTCGTTCTCGCGCAAGATAACGTTTATAATTTCTTGTTGTATACGTTTCGATCGTTTTTGATTTTTCCTAAATATAATAAAAATGCCTCGAAATCATAATTCTAAATATGAACTTCAATGTCAAATTTTCTCAATATTTTCATAAGAAATTATTAAAACAGACATAATTATAAAAATAATACATTACTTTCAATGTTATGAACAAATTGTCATTATCTTACTGTATTTAAAATAATATTTCATATATAGCAATTTTACAATATGCACGACTTTTGCATATATACATGTAAATATGTTTAAGTACATGCATGTAATATTTTATACGGAAAAAATAAAAAAATATGTGTATATACACAATATATACACAAATACTGTTTATTGAATTATGTCATTTAATTTTATTTCATTTTATAATTTTACCGCAAAAACTTAACTATGCTATTTTTATTGTTTTATATAGATTGCGTTGCATCAAATTTAATATAATTAATTAAATAAGATGTAATATTAACTTCAATGTCTCAAAAGATAATTCGAAATGGTTTTATTTTTTTTTTCTGTTGACCTTTGTTACGAAATCTTACTCTCATAAAACTAAAGATAAAAACAAGAATGTGCAATACCGACCGTTTAAGGTGATAAAACATTGCACGTGTCTCTAAAGAACAGAATAGAAACATCGATAACTAAATTAAAATTCTCGTCGGAAATGAAGTTTGCAATCATTTGTAAAGATATGTCTAACGATATATGGACATCAGGAAATTCTATCTTAATGATTTTTGACTCTAGAGATAGTTGGTGGAATTTGAGCGTGATACGAAGATCTATTCCGCTCGCTATAATATGTTTACCATATATTGCCAAAGATTTTCCGTATAAAATAACTCTGTCTGGTGCAGAAACTTTAAATTCAATCTTTTCTAATTTTTTAGCTTCGTCCATTTTTTCTTATGAATAAAAATCTCTACTCTCCAAAAAGATCAATAAGTATTAAATAATTAGTCGTAAGAGATAAACCTGAATATTGGAGTTCTTCTATTGAGATTTATCAGAATTATAATAATATTTATTATTAATTATAATAATATTATAATAATATTTATGTAACATGAAGAAAGTTACCGAGACCGTAGACCATAGATATTTATCGCTCCTTTTCCATTTTATATAAATAGAAATGCGTTGGCTATGTGTGACAAAAATAATTTCTTTAATGTCGAATTTGTATTCTACTCAAAAAATACACTTATAATTTAATCAGATTTCCATTCTCTTCGTTTTTACGTTGTTTTTTGTTGTTAACAGAAATCATAAATTGCCATTGTTCCTACTTTTATGCTTTACATACAAAAAAAGTTTATTAATAGATTTTAATTGTAACTATTAAAATTTTATAACACATATGGGCAAAGCGAAAAAAAAAATATGAAAATGATACGACATTCGTTTTCGCACAAAACATTCTTTATATTTCGAGTCGTACAATTTCAATCCTAAAAAAATTACGTTTTCAAAAGAAGGTAAAAAAAAGAAGTCGAGTCATCTCAGTAGTAAAACATTATTGTATAAAACTATTTTACAAAAAATGATTTTAATAAAAAATTGCTGTATTAAAAAAAATTGTGTAAAATAGTTGTCATAACAATCTACAAAAATTAATGATATATTTAAATAGAAAATTACGTCGAGAATAAAATATTTATTTCAAGATTTATAAATTTGACATTGACTAAAGCATTTTTAGTTTTTTAAGATATAAAATTAATAATTAATTTAAAAAATTTTTAAAAGTCAGATTTTGAGCAATATTTAAAAAATTTGAGCAATAATTAAATTTATTAATCTCAAAATATATCCGATTTATTAGCTATTGACGAAGCTGAGGTCATAGTCTAGTTTCTCGTTAAAAACATTATCTTTTACATATACTATATTTAAATCAGATTGATATATTTTGCATCTCATTGTTATAAATAAAAGATCAGTTTACAATACACTATTTTTTTACATATGTAGAAATGTTTCAGACAATCACAAAGAGAATGTAATTTAATCAAAATAAATATAATTTATACATAATCTCAAAATAATAAATATAATTTTAATCTCAAAATAATAAATATAATTTATACATAATCTCAAAATAAATATAATTTTATACATTACATTGTAAATGTTTATATATTACGGGATCAAGTGCGCAAAAGCAAAAAACACTTGCGTAATAAGAATGCGTAATAACATAGAAAATATAATACTGACATAACGTTTGTATAAACACACAGTATTAGTTTCCTCTTAGATCTTGAGCTAAAAAGAAGTACAGACTTATAATCTTTTGCTTTAAAAAAATTCTTTATAAGATTCTTTTTTTTTCTAGAAAGGTATTCTATTCTCTTTCGTTCTCTTTTCTTCGATTATCTTTTTGTATTTAATTACATTATATTTATATAAAGCTTAATAAATTGTGATTAATTGTGAAACGATATCTGCTATGAGTATCAAATATTTTGACCACATATTATTGATTCAATATTAAGTGCTGCGATAGTAAGTATCGAAATCTTATTATTTCTCATATTATTATCATATACTTGAGATTTATATTTTGTTTTTTATTTTTTTAAAAACACAAAGTAAGTTGTGCATAGTTAAAATATGATTTAATAAAAAACTCATTAAAAAAAGAACGAATATTTTATGGTGAAATGTTTTTTTTCATTGTCTTGATTTTTTCAAATTAAGCGTATTATATAAAAATATAGCAAATAATTAAGTAATACTTAATATATCGTTAAAATAAGATTCAATATCGTTAAAAAAACAAAAATTATTATTATTACAATTAAGCAATAAAATTTTTTAAGAATATTATTGAAATACGATAAAGAAATGGAATATAAACAATTTATTGCGGTTTTCGTAAATCTCTCTTTCCAAGAAACGTAAATTCCATGTTTGAAAGAGTTAAAATATTAACGGAAAGATTCTCATTGATATTGATTTTATATTCGAGTTTGTGCAATGATATATATTTATATACTAACCGTCTTGATATCAGTAAAGTGCGAATATCAATTTAAAAATGTAACTGTACATAATATGAAATTTATATACTAATCGTCATGATATCATCAATAATGCATTTTTAATAAATACTCTCGGTTAGGTAAAAAATAAATATAATAATAATGATAAATTAAATAATAATGATATAATCATGTTAATGATATCTTTGTCAATGTATATGAATTCCAATGTGAATCTATTTAAAAAAATAATAATTTATATATTTATACATATTCATAACTTAAACTATTCAACATATTACAGGTGACGAAAATGGACTTAATCTCTTTAATAATATGCACCCTATTTGTTGTTTTAATAATCCCCACAATTATATCGACATCATATCATCAATATATTCTTCGACGAAAACTCAAAAACATTCCTGTATGTGGCAGATTTCCTTTTGGCGTGACATTTGAATTATTAAAACTGACAAATTATGGTAAAGAACTTTATAAATAAGATTGTTTTTATGTTTTGATAGATATCATTTATATATTTTTACCAAAAAAATTTGAAACAACACACATTTGATACTCGTCATTTATTTTAGATTAGTGTAATATGTAAATAATCAGTATAAAAATAAAAATTAATACTAAATCTGATTATATGCTTTACAGAACGAATACAATGGTTTATACAACGTATGCTTCAATATAAAGAAGGAATTTTCGTATATTGGATAGGCATGAATCCATTCATTAATCTCTATAAACCTGAATTATTAGAAGTAAGAGTAAAAAGTATCTTTCTAAAAATATCAGTTATTACATTTTTTGTAATGATAAATCTATAAATACATGATAATTTGTTATTGAGAGAAAGTGAAACTACTTGCAATAGAGTAAATTTTTATAAATGCTTTATTAAATATTATGTTATATTAATATTAAATAATACAATTATTATTAAAAAATTTCACAATATATTTATACGGAGAAAATAAATTTTCTCAGTTATTAGTGACATAATTGATACAATTGCATACATATTAAAAATAGTTAAATTGCTATTATAATGAATTATTTAATATTATAACAAAATTTTTTTTCTTTATAATAAAAAAAATTTTTTTTACTAAATATTTATTTTAAAATATGGATCTGCAATTGAAAATAATCTATTTCTAGTATATGATTTTCCTATTTATTATTTTGATGATTGTAAAATAGAAAATAATATGTTCATTATATGTATATTTATTTGTTCATTATATGTATATTTTTATTTGTAATAATATGTTCATTTCAGTGAAACAATTGTTTGTGTGCGTGCGTGTGTGCATATGTGTGTGTGTGTGTGTCGTATTCTGTGTCACTGTTTATGTAATAACAGGTCAAAATTTGCTATAGATGTATATATATGTATAAGAAAATATCATCATAATGTACGCTGACTCAGTATACTTTTCTTTTTACATAAGAGATACCAAAGTTCATTAAGTTAGTTTTTAATGTATAATAAAATATTATTATATAACTGTACACTGACTCAGCATACATACTTTTTTTTCTATAAGAGATACAAAGATACATTAAGTTAGTTTTTAGATAACAGTGCTAAAAATATGAATCAAGACTACCTGTATTAAATAGAAAATTTGTTATTAGACTAAGAAATAATGCATGCATCTATTTTATTTGTCTTTTATTTTACTGGCATTATCAATTTCTTTGATTTTTTTAGCAATTTAGGCATTATCAATTTCTTTGATATTTTTAGCACTGTTATCTAAAAACTAACTTAATGAATCTTTGTATCTGTTATGTCTTTATTATGTCTTTCGAGAAAGATAGTTCAAGTCAAAATTAAATTTTCAAGTTAATGTCCCTTTAGCAATCTAATCTCAATTATCAGTTATATCTTTAAAATATTATATAGAATGTTTCTTAATCTAATGATACATCGAGAAAAACATTATTGAATAACAAAAAGAATTGAATATACAAATTTTTTACATACGAAGCTGTTTCTAAAAGAAATTAAAAATTTCAAGAAAAAACATTTTATATACAATAATATAATAAATGATAAATTATTAAACGGTTCCATTATTTTTAAATTTATTTTCATAGATTATTATGCCTAGCACAGTAAATATCAAGAAAGGACATCCATATGAATTGACGGAATCTTGGTTAGGCAAAGGACTTCTAACTTCTACAGGTAAATCCATAATCTTTTTCTATCTATTTTTCATAGAATATTTTTAATATCTAGTTAAACATGAAAAGTAATTCGAATTTATATTATATTATGCATTTTTGATGTATGATTATTCTCAAAAAGATTTTAAATAAACTAAAAATACGAAAAAAACTAAGAGACGAAAAAGTAAAATTTTACTCTAATACTACTATGTAAATTTGTATATATGTATATCTTGATAAAAAAAAGAAAACACATTTTTTCTCACATCCATATCTCCAATTATTTATGTAATTTATGTGACTGAATTTATGTTAATATTAATTATTCAAATTGGCAAGCTTCATTAACATTACTAAGTTGTGCAATTTTTCTTATCCGAGATTATAAATATTCACTGGCGAGATGCAAAAAAGATAAATAACGAAATAAGAAAACCCATAATAATATAATAATATATATTTTCATTTTTACTTATTTACAAATATGTATGCGTATATCTGGCATATGATATTTTTAATAAATAAATGTACTGTTCGACACTATTTTTCACAGGAAAACAATGGTTCCATGATAGAAAGTTGATCGGGCCAACGTTCCATTTTAGTATATTAGATCAGTTTGCCGTGGTTATGTCCGAAAAAGCAGAAATCTTGATAAAATGTCTCGAGAAGGAGATAGCAAAGAATCCAGAGAAGGCTATCGATATTTTTCCTTTCGCTAATAATGCTGCTCTCGATGTTATATGTGGTAATAAATAAATAAATAAATATATATATATATATATATATCTTATTATTATAATATGTATAATATTTCTTTTGAACATAAAAGAGTTTCATTAATATATGCTGTAGTAGGAAGCTAACTAAAACTAAGTAGGAAGCTATTAATTGAACTAAAAGCTAGGATATGAATAAAGACTTGTCAAGTACTAAATTTTAATTTTATTAAATCGATAAATTCATTCATTGTAATAATAAGTTGATTGCTTATTTATTCATTTATTTTTCTATTAAAACAACGGTTAAATATGTTTATTAGAAAAAGAGATTAATTTATTTTAACATTAAATTTTGATAATTATAAATATAAATTTCATTTCTTTTTTGGAACAAGCAGTGGTAGAATACTTTGAGAGATTTATGAGTTAATAAATTCATTAAGTTATTATTTTGCAGAAACGGCAATGGGTGTGGATGTACATGCTCAAGAAGAGGAAACCAAGTATACTGCTATGATACATAGGTTCGAAAAATCATGAGTTATAAGTTAATTTATTAATAATAAAATATAATAATTGACAACATTACTGACTTATTAAGAAAATTTTCTAATAATTAATAACATATTTTATAATTAATTCATAAACATAATAATATAAATATGCTATCATGTAGGTTTGACGTTTTAATCATATTTTTAGAAGTTCGGAATTAATTGTAGAGCGATTCTATCGACCATGGCTTTGGCCAGATTGGCTCTACAATTTAGTGTCTCAAGGAAAAGAATATAAATCAGTGATTAATATAATCCATAAGTTTACAGGAGAGGTACGCGCAAGAAAAACAACACTAACGATGTATTAAGATATCGGCAGAATTATATTAAATTAATTATTAAATCTATTTTTTTTCCTTGTTCAGATGAATCCATCAAATTTACAAAAGAATTAAATTTCAGGTAATACGTAAGAAAAAGATTACACGACAATCGCAAAACAGTTTTACCAAAACGGAAAGTGAAAATGATGAACTTGATATAAGTGATTATAAAATTATAATTATACATATACATATGTTCTAAGCTGGTGTAAATTTTTGAAATATTCTTATGAAATTTTGTTTTATTAGCCAAGCGGAAGAGGAAAGCTTTTTTGGATTTATTACTAGATCAGAATGAGAAGGATGAAGCTCCGTTAACCGATGATGAATTGCGGGCGCAAGTCGATACATTCATGTTCGAGGTAAGAGAAAAAATCTTTGAAATTAAAATCGAAACTCTTTCTTATCAGGTGTTATAATTTAATTACAAATGAGTGTTATAAAATAGTAAGAATATACATATAATGATATATAAAATAGTAAGATTATATAATGATATAGGGTCACGACACAACTGCGGTTGCGATAACTTGGACGCTCTTTCTTTTGGGCAATAATCTAGAGCATCAAGAAAAAGTTCATGAAGAACTCGATGAAATTTTCAAAGATTCAGAAACACCAGCTACCATAAAGGAACTGTCGCAATTAAAATACCTCGATAGGGTCATAAAGGAAACTCTCAGAATATATCCAAGTGTACCCATAATCACAAGAAAATTAGCAGAAGATGTAAAAATGGGTATAAGACTTTATTTTTATTAATATTAAGATAAAGGAAAACTCTTAAGATATTCATATTAATTTGTAAATTTGTAAAATTTATTATTATTAAACTATACTTTCAATTACAAAATGAAGATAATATATTTCTATTGAGACAAGTATCATTTTTTATTTATTAGAAACTAAATAAATACAACAAAAGATCAATGAGTTAAAAATCTGCTTTAAATTAAAGTCTTTAATTTGCGACAAAATTCAAAAAATAATAAAATAATAGTATAAAATTTTATTTATCATTTATGCCGCATGTTTTAAATTCTTCAAAAAAATACCTTTACATAATAGATATTCTTATTTCAATAGAATTATTATCACATACAGATTATATGTTGTAGATTTAACAATATATGTTGTGGATTTTACATAAAAGTGTCAATTTTTATATGGATTACGAAAGTATAATTTTTTTACTGCAAAACCAATTACATATATATATATATATTATTAACATAAAATTTTATGATAATTTTATGATAAGTGTGAGAAGGGAACGAAATACAGCCAATAATATTTTTTTTTAGGTGATTATACGCTCCCAAAAGGTATTACAGTTCTTCTGGCAATTGTATTAGTGCATTTAAATCCGGAAGTTTGGCCAGATCCAAAAAAGTTCGATCCTGATCGCTTTCTTCCGGAAAATTCAAAACACAGAAATCCGTGTGCCTACATTCCATTTAGCGCCGGACCAAGAAACTGCATCGGCCAGAAATTTGCTTTACTCGAAGAGAAAACAATGTTAACAGCTATTCTAAGAAAGTGGAGAATAAAAAGTGTAAAAAAGCCAGATGCAGTTGAATACGAGGCTACTATTATTTTCCGACCAAGCGAAGAAATATGCATCCATTTCACGCCAAAGAAATAATTAATTTATTAGCAAATATTCATGTTTATCTTTATCGTAATATTTATTATCTTTCTCGAATTTTAAAATATGAATATTTCCTCGTTGTTTTTATTGTAGATATAGCATGCTATTGTACACTGCATTTTAATAAATAGATTGAGATATACGTTATATGAGATATATATTTTAACATCACGAAACATCCAGCAAATATGTAAATTACTATTATATAATTAAAATTTAAAGGATTATAAATAATTTGTGAACATTTATTTCGCAAATGTTGTTTTAATAGCAAAATATTAATATATGTAAAAATGTTGTTTACATATATATATGTAAATATATATATATATGTAAATATATATATATATATATATATATATATATATATATATACACATGTGTATGTGTGTGTGTGTATATTTTATATAAATAAAAGCAGCATATAAACGCACATATTTAAATTGATATAATAATTATGACTGATGAAATTTAAATTTAATATATATAAAAATTTTCTTAGGATTAGTTTCTGAATCCCATTTTCATTTTCTCATTCTCTATCTGTTTTGTAGTTTATGTATTATCTACGTCTGCGCCTAGCCAGCCCACCGGTATTGGGCAAATGTAATAAAAAAATTATATAATAACTAACATTAATTATTATCAAATTCATAAAAAGAAATTTTGCGCTCATTTAGCAAAAAGAATTTTGTTTGTATTGTCTTCAGAGTGTGTCTCTCTCTCTCTGAAGAAAACACAATTTCTTACATTCTAAATTTTGCAAAAATTCATAATTCGGAAAAATTTTAAAAAGTCAGATTGCATATTTTCTATATTTCAGTGTCTCTACATATAATTATTATCAAACCTATCATTTAACATCTATATTATCATTTCGGCTCGAAGAAAGTGTTTTTTATTATTCTGGGTCAAAGACGATTAAACATTGGGTCATGATGGATATAAGTACAGATATCTAATCTAATAGACGTTCTGATGTCTGATACGAGAAAAGCATCCGCTAGTTAGATGTCCAATTTCATTTACATTCGTCCGTTTGCGTATTTCTTATTATTGAATAATAATAATACATAAAATTAATTATTTTATTACATAATAATTACTAATGCACTGAGAAAAAAATAATGTTAAATCAATAACATCAGTGTAATTCAAATTTATTTTATTTATTCAATAACATTATTAATCAGATCATGCTTTCGATTTAAGAATTGACGTATTGATTTAATTAATAATGTTATTGAATTAATAAATTAAATTCTAATTATACGTCGATATTGATTTAACATTATTTTTTTCTCAATGCATTTAACAGAGAATTTATCAGAATTCAGTATAAAAATAATTGCAATAGTTCGATAAAACTTACAATAAACTGATTTTCAACAAAACTCTAGTAATTATACTGATAATATATTTACCGATGAAAGTAAGTAATTATGTGAAATAAATTTGTGCGAAAGACTAAACTGACATAACATGTATGTACGCACGATAAAAAATTCAATGACATGTTGAACATAAATAAACAATTATTTCATATCTTAATCAGAATTAACAATAAATATATCTTATTTTAATTATTGCTGTATAACACCTTTAAATATCGAAAAAACTCGGTCCATATATTGGTTTTTACCTGCGTATTGAAATTGCAAGCTGAGCATGTTCATTGGAGCCTCGATATTGGATCTTCCGAGAAAATTAAAAGAAAATAGAATAGGAGTTATCAAACAAAGTGAAGCCTATATAACTAACACATATATTTCTAAATCACCAATAAAACTCAAGATAATTCGCGAATCCAGTAACTGATTTTTCTGTTGGATCAAGCGATTATGATTATTGGCAATTTGGTCAAATTCGTGCGGATTATTTAGTTCAAGAAGATTGGAAATTGATTAAAGATTATTGATGTCTCTGCACTGATTAAATCATATTATAGATTTAAATACAGAATACAATGTGCAAAGTGATTATTTTTGATAGAAATGATAGAAATGATGTTGATGATCTTGATTTGAAAATGAAGCATTTTAAGGATTCTTATTCATCTCCTTATCTTTCTCTCTACATCTCCTTGTCTATATTTTTATTCTAAATAGCGATTTTAATATTCATTTTAATAATATCTTAATAATATCATTTAATTTAATTTCATACAGTTATATAATAAATTAAAATGTGTTAAAAATAAGTTTTGTCCATGAAGTTAGAGTAAGGAGATTACTAATGGACACTACATAATGTAAAGAGACAAAAGTTGATAACTAAAAATGTTTCGTGTAGAAGCCAACTTCATCGAATGAAATAGCTTGTAACATTTCATCATCATCTTGAATATTATATATGTGCAGTGTTACTTTTAATTGTATCCTAAAAAAACATATCTTTTCAAAAAAAAGTAAAAAAAAGAAGTCGAGTCATCTCAGTAGTAAAACATTATTGTATAAAACTATTTTACAAAAAATGATTTTAATAAAAAATTGCTGTATTAAAAAAAATTGTGTAAAATAGTTGTCATAACTATCTATAAAAATTAATGATATATTTAAATATGTTCAAAGTATCGTCTTATGAGGCGATTCCCGTGGCGAATCCGAAGGACTTGGAACAAAAGACCTTACGCATACCCCTTCGCACACATGTCTTTTCGTTACACATGTCCCTTTTGTCTCACATGTTTCTCTACCACTTTAGTCTTGTCTTGTACCGTGGACACGCTCACATCGTGCCGGCTACTAATAAAGCAACGATTACGGAATCTCGGTATATTTAATCTCATTCCACTCCCTGTATATTGTCCCTGCATCGCGGCCTCATCTTCATATTAACAGGTTATGGGCCCAGGCTTTATCGCAATCAAGGGACAAATTAATTAACAGGCAGTAGACGCCAGACAAAGAGGAAACATGGCGTCATCGTCCGCAAGGATCGAGTTGCTTAACAAAGAAAATTTCGACACGTGGAAAATCCAAATGGAGGCGCTTCTCATCAAAAACGATGCGTGGAATTATGTGAACGGAAATACAGTCAAACCGGAACTTATCGCCGGGAGCCAGGAATCTGCTATAGAAGTAAGAAAATGGGAAACGGCAGATCAGAAGGCCAAGTCCGACATAATTCTTTCAATAAGCCCGACTGAATTAAAACAGGTGAAGGGCTGCGGTACATCGAGAGAAGTGTGAAATAAGCTTTCGTCAATTTATCAATCCAAAAGTCCTGCCAGAAAAGCCACACTGTTAAAGCAGTTAACGGTACAGCGAATGGGAGACGATGAAGACGTTCACGAATATTTGTGCAAGTTTTTCGATACAGTGGACAAGCTCAGTGACATGGAAGTGAATATCAATCCCGATTTGTTAACAGTGATGTTACTGTATAGTCTTCCACGGAATTTCGAAAACTTTAGATGTGCTATCGAATCGCGCGACGAATTGCCCGCGCCGGGAACGCTTCGCATCAAGATCATAGAAGAACACGACGCCAGGAAGAACGACGCACGTGTTTCGTCCCAGGGCGCCATGATCGCCAGACGCTTCGATAAAAATAGGAGTATGAAAAGCAAAAAGGAAAATACATCGCAGAAGAAACCTTTCAAATTTAAATGTCATCGATGTGGAAAAATCGGACACAAGGCATCCGATTGTTATTCGAAAATAGAGGGAGATAAAGCGTCTAAAGGGAGCTCCGAAAAAGGAAAGATGGCTGACGACGCGTGTGTCTTCGCATGTACACCAATGAAGATCCTGGATGAAGCGGAAGTGTTCCAGGCGAAGGAAGCTACCCAAGACAAACCATGGTGTTTAGATAGCGGATGTACTTCTCATTTATGTAGCGATTCGGATATGTTTACGCATCTTGCAAAGATCAAGGATAACAAGTTAAATCTTGCAAATAATTCGTCAACGATGATAACCGGAAAAGGAACTGTACGTCTCGAAGCGGAAGTCGATGGTAATTCTAAACATGTTAATTTGAAAAATACCCTACACGTGCCCGATCTGCGCACAAATCTATTATCGGTAAGCAAGATTACCGACGGAGGATTCAAAGTTATCTTTGAAAAGAAATCGGCAAGGATTATCGACCGTGACGGAATCACAAGACTCGCGGCTAATCGTATCGACGGACTGTATTATCTACAGGAAGACATGATTGCCGGGCTGCGGGTGTAAATAAATTCGATCGAACCTTCACTGAATCGTCGACGGAAATATGGCACCGCAAGATGGGTCATCTTAATATAGGAGATCTTTTAACGTGCAGCCACGAAGGAATCGTACGCGGTATGAAAATCGTAGACGCCGAACGCGATTTCAAGTGTGAAATATGTATTCGCGGTAAGATGACGAAGACTACATTCCCAAGGAAATCAAACAGAAAGACTGAACTCTTGGAATTAATACATTCAGATGTATGCGGCCCCATGAAGGCTGAATCGATCGGAAAGTCAAGATATTTTGTGACTTTTATCGATGATCATTCGCGATGGTGTGTGGTTCGAATGCTCAAAAGCAAAAGCGAAGTATTTAACGCCTTCAAGGAATTCATTAGTCGAAAATCAGACCGGACGCAGGATCAAGTGCTTGCAATCGGACAATGGCAAGGAATACGTCAATCGGGAGTTCGACGATTTTCTAAAGAGAGAAGGAATCAGACGCAGACTAACGGTGACACACTCTCCGGAACAGAATGGAGTTGCAGAGAGGAAGAATAGGACCCTCGTTGAAATGGCCCGATGTCTGCTGATTCAATCGAATCTCTCACCATCATTCTGGGGAGAGGCCATTAATACGGCAAATTACATACGCAACAGATGCCCGACTAGTAGTCTCGGCGGAAAAACCCCGCACGAAAAATGGGCAGGCGACACGCCGAGCGTCGGATACTTTCAAGATTTTGGCTGCTCAGTGTATTTCCTAGATAGAAATCCGAACAAGGGAAAATTCCAGTCACGATCCAAAAAGGGAATCTTCGTCGGATACGCTGAGAACTCTAAGGCATATAGGATATGGATTCTGGACGAACACCGAATAGACATTACGAGAGACGTAGAATTCATGGAAGTGCCGGAATCATCGAGCCAAAAAGGCAACGAACGCTATCTTGACAAAGAACTCACCAACGATCGAACAGAAGTCGAGTTTCCAATAGTAAGTGAAAGAAATGAAGACCGGGAAGACGACGTTGATGACACGATCGAGGGCGACCATTCGGTTGAAGACCGGGAGGTTCAAGCTCCCGACTTACGGATTGAAGCAAGAAGAGGACGTGGAAGACCTCGAAGAGTGATGACCGGATTCAGGGGAAGACCCAAGAAACAGTATCAAGTTACAGGCAACTACGCTGAAGCAACAGAACTCACTATGACCGATGAAGCAAACGATGCTGACGAGACAGAATTCGCAGCGACCAACGAAACAGAGGATTTCGAGTTCTCGTATCTCGCTGAAGTATCAATCAGCGAATGCTTGAAAGGGCCTGAAGCTGAGTGGATCGACGCGATGGCTGTAGAAATGAAAGCTATCATCAGAAATGATACCTGGACGCTAGTGGATCGCCCCAAAGAGCGCGAGGTTATCGGCAGCCGCATCGTATTGCGTAATAAGATGAATCAAGACGGATCTCTAGAACGAAGAAAGGCTCGTATAGTTGCTCGTGGTTTTTCACAACGCCCCGGCATAGACTTCAATGAGACTTTTGCACCGGTCGCACGTATCAGTTCAATTCGCATCATATCTGCTCTGGCGGTTCAACACAAGAACTTGAAGATACACCAGCTGGACATCACGACGGCATATCTATATGGGGAACTTGAAGAAAAGGTTTACATGGAAGTTCCAAAATTTTCTGTTCAGATTCTAGAGAGAATAATTGCCTCCGAGAAAGACAAAAGAATCGTTGAAAAGGCTGAAAACATGCTATGCAAGTTAAAGAATGGAGATAAGGTTTGCTTATTAAGAAAGGCTCTCTATGGACTCCGACAAGCCGGTCGTCGCTGGCATGTAAAATTGTCTCAGGAGATTAAAAATTTTGGATTAAAGCAATCTTCAGCCGACCCCTGCGTATTTTTTGCTGGAAAGGGCGAAGACATAATTATCGTCGCCGCGTATGTCGACGACATTCTGGTGGCTTCTCGAGATCCATCCAAAGTTGCCAAATTTACTAAATATCTTTCTAGCAAATTTCAGGTCAAGGATCTAGGACAATTAAAATACTGTCTAGGCATCGAGTTTTCTCGAAGCAAAGACAACGTTACGATGATCCAGAGAGGATACATTAAAGATATTCTAAATCGATTCGGAATGGAGGACTCCAAGCCCGTAGCTACCCCGCTAGACAACAGTATCAAACTGAAGAAAAGCGAGAACTGCCCTGTGACACACCTACCATTTCGAGAACTAATCGGTATGTTAACGTACTTAGCTACCTGTACTAGACCCGATATCGCTTTTGCAGTGAGTCATCTCAGCCAGTTCAACAACTGTTTCGACGAAACGCATTGGAAAGCAGCGAAACGCGTATTGCGTTATTTGAGAGGAACTTCGAATGTTGGTCTATCCTTCAGAAGAACCAAGGAGCATCTCTCAGGTTACACGGACGCTGATTGGGCCAACAATTTAGACGATCGACGTTCCTACACAGGTTATGCGTTCTTATTGAACGGATGTCCCGTATCTTGAACCAGGAAGCATCTCTCAGGGGACAATAATGGAGCTCGGAAATTGACTGAAAATCCGGTATTTCACGCCAGAACAAAACATATCGATGTTCGTCATCACTATGTACGTGAAGTATTGCAAAGTGGAGCTCTGGAAATAGATTACACCCCTACGGAACTAATGGCGGCTGATGTTCTCACCAAGGGTCTCGCTAGACTGAAGCGTCTCGATCTTTTAGGTCTTAAACGCATTTGATTTTGTTTTTTTTTGGATAGGATATCGCACGCTCATCGAGGGGAAGTGTTCGAAGTATCGTCTTATGAGGCGATTCCCGTGGCGACATCCGAAGGACTTGGAACAAAAGACCTTACGCATACCCCTTCGCACACATGTCTTTTCGTTACACATGTCCCTTTTGTCTCACATGTTTCTCTACCACTTTAGTCTTGTCTTGTACCGTGGACACGCTCACATCGTGCCGTCTACTAATAAAGCAACGATTACGGAATCTTGGCATATTTAATCTCATTCCACTCCCTGTATATTGTCCCTGCATCGCGGCCTCATCTTCATATTAACAAAATAAAAAATTACGTCAAGAATAAAAGAGTGCGATTTTATTTTATGTTTATCAACAGTGTGTGTGTTAGATGTAATTGACTGCTGATAAATAATTAGATGAAGAAAAATTATGTTTATATTTTCGTCGAAAGTTATTACATCTTTGTCGTAAAAGTCAGAATCCCGATTTTTCAACGATGAACAGTTGATTCATGTAGCTCGTAATTTAAACAATTTTAATTATTAAAAAACTCGACGCTGCCAAATTTATTTGTATATTATTCAGCAGCGTCGAGTTTTTTAATAATTAAAATTTTCTAAATTATGAGCTACATGAATCAACTGTTCATCGTTGAAGAAATCGGGATTCTGACTTTTACGACAAAGGTGTAATAACTTTCGACGAAAATATAAACATAATTTTTCTTCATCTAATTATTTATCAGCAGTCAATCACATCTAACACACACACACACACACACACACACACACTGTTGATAAACATAAAATAAAATCGCACTCTTTTATTCTCGACGTAATTTTTTATTTAAATATATCATTAATTTTTATAGATAGTTATGACAACTATTTTACACAATTTTTTTTAATACAGCAATTTTTTATTAAAATCATTTTTTGTAAAATAGTTTTATACAATAATGTTTTACTACTGAGATGTATGAATTACTATAGTTAAGATTATTGTTAAGATTATATGTATAGTTAATACTTAAAGGAATAAATGATTTGTGAACATTTATTACATAAATGTTGTTAATTATTTTAACACAAGAGATCAATAATATATAGAAATTAATAGTATAAATACACATATTTGAATCGATATATTAGTTATGATTGATAAACTTATATTTAATTAATTTTTAATATGTAAAAATTCTCTCAGGATTAATTTCTGAGAGAGTCACATTTTTATTTTCACTTAAAATCTGTTTTATAATTATATTATCTTTGAAGTGCATCTCCAAAGAAAATACAATTTCTTACATTATAAATTTCGCAAAGATTCATAATTCAGAAAAATTTCAAAAATATCAGAGCGACACACATTACGCTTCAATATATCTAAACAGAATTATTATCAAAATAATTATTTAATATCAAATTTATCTCTTACTTCGGCAGAAAGTTTTTATCATTCTGAATTATATTGGATAATAATCGAACATTAGATCATGATTGATGTAAGATACTTCTAATCTATGAAACAGACATGCAGAAAACATCCGCTAATAAGATTTCAGGTTCAGCTACATTCGTTTGTTTGTGTATTCTTATTGAATAATATAATAATAATTCATAGTATTAATTATCTTACTACTTAATAATTATACCAATGTACACTGAGAAAAAATAATGTTGAATCAACAATATTAGTGTAATTGGAATTTATTTTATTAATTCAATAACATTATTAATCATATTCGTCATGTGTTTGTTTTACAGTTTACATTAATGTTGTTAATTCAACATTATTTTTTTCTCAATGCATTTAACAGAGAATTTGCCAGAATTCCCTCCAAAAATAACTGTAAAAATTTCGATGCCTGCAATGAACTGGCTTTCACAAATTCTAGTATTCTAGTAAACTCTATTTGGATCAATAATATATTGGCCGTTGAAAATAAGTATACCAAATAAGTTTTTGTGAAACACTAAATTGACATAACATGTACATGCGCGCGATAAGAAGAAATTTAATGATAGCGTGAGCATAAACAATTATCTCATATTTTAATCATAACTGAGTATCACTTTAATTATACATAACATTAACTATATACAACATTTTCAAATGTCAAAAAATTCGGTCCATGTGTTGGTTTTTATTTGCGCATTAAAATCGCAAGCCAAAGATGCTCGTTGAAGTTTTGATTTTGGATCTTGCGAAAAAATCATGAAAAGAGTTATAAAAAAAGCAGAGTCAGTATATAATTAACACATATATTTTTAGATTATTAATAAAACGAGATAATGCGCGAATAATTAATTTTTCTATTAAATTAAGTGATTATGATTATTAATAATTTGTTTGTAATAGTATGATATACTTATTTATTAACAATTAAATGGAATACAATTATACTTTCACATTCATCATTCAGTTAACTAAATCGATATTGTTATTAAATCGTGATTGACAGTATACTGTAATATTTATATTCAGTAATAATTATGGCGAAGTATGCATTTGTTCGTTTACATTGCATATGAATAATGCGAGAGAAAAATTTAACAAATTTTAACAAGTTTTGTATCTCATTATAGATATTTCAACATTTGCTACATAAATATGGAGATATAGTTTCAGATATGATAATATTTCAAAAATATCATATTTTTTAGATAGAATATAAATAGAAATATTTTTTAGATAAAAAATGTTTTAGAAATATATCGATTGAAAATCATTCCATAATTTTGAGTTAAAGAAACATAAATGATAAACACATGCAACATTATTTACTTTCTATGTAAATGATGTTATATATGTATAATATATATGTATGTAGATATGTAATTTATATATCTATATATCTATACATATTATCTATACTATTATAAATATATGTATATATATAAATTTTATACATGTATATATGTAGCCAGGAAACAGAATACAGTCTAACAGTTTAACAATGTTTTTTTAGGTGATCATACACTCCCAAAAGGTATTACAGTTATATTGGCAATATTATTTAAACCCGGAAATTTGGCTAGATCCAAAAAAGTTTGATCTTGATCGCTTTCTTCCGGAAAATTCAAAGTATAGAAATCCATACGCCTACATTCCATTTAGTGCTGGACCAAGAAACTGTATCGGCCAAAGATTTGCTTTACTCGAAGAGAAAATGTTGTTAACAGCTATTCTGAGAAAGTGGAGAGTAAAAAGTGTAAAAAAAAATCAGAAGCAGTTGAATACGAGATAGCTCTTATTTTGCGACCAAACGAAGAAATATGCATCCATTTCACGTCAAAGAAATAATTAATTTACCAGCAAATGTTCATTTCTCTTTATCGTGCGCAATCTTTATTATCTTTTTTATGATTTAGAATTGACGTATTGATCTAATTAATAATGTTATTGAATTAAATTCCAATTACGTTGATGTTATTGATTTAACATTATTTTTTTCTCAATGCACTTAACAGAGAATTTATCAGAATTCAGTATAAAAATAATTGCAATAGTTTTGATGAAGCCTACAATAAACTGACTTTCAACAAAACTCTGGTAATTATACTAATAATATATTGTTCGGTAAAAGTAAGTAATTATGTGAAATAAATTTGTGTGAAAGACTAAATTGAGACATAACATGCATATGCGCGTGATAAGAAATTCAATGATATGTTCAAAATGATGATTTCTATTATCGAATCTCAAACCGACACGAAAGACACACAACGGCATATTGTTATTAATTGTAAAAAACAATCCGGTTTGCTGCGACTTTATGCAGCACAATTATAATTATATTTCATGAACTGTTGGAAGCAGCGCACTTGCTAGATCTCCGCGGGATGCAATTTAGCGTTATCTTGTCGGGAAACAAATTTATATAATGTAATGCGTCATAATTCGTAATGTATGTATATTGTTAACATCGCGCTAAGAAAGGATCAAAAAACGTGATCCGAAACGTTCACTTTTTACTATTGTAATTTTGAAATAAACCAATAATAAAAAAAAAGGAAATATTGTTTCTTCCCTACGCTATGGCTCTTATGTGCCAATTTTGATTTAATTTTTAATTATTTATGCCAAATTCCAAATTATTAAATTTTAATAAAGAATGACAAGAGAGGAAGAAATAAAGAAAAAATTAATATTTTTAATAAAATTATAAACTCGTTTTCTTAGATATTTAAATAATATATCCAAATTCAAAAACGAATTATTAAATATTATTATATGAATTATCGAAGTTTTAAAACTTTCAAACATATTCAAAATTAGCTACTAAACAATCATCGCAACATACAAGAAGATGCTGATAATAATGAAATTGAATAGCATTACACGAATACGAGAATAGAGATTACACAATCTCTGAAATGAAACTACTAATATTGTTAGAGTTATTTATTAATATTATGAGAGTTTCTTAAGCATGTGTGCTTAAGAGAGAACTCAGGATGGCTCAGCAACATTAAAAATTAATCTAATATTTATTTCAAGATTTATAAAATTGACATTGACTAAAGCATTTTTAGTTTTTTAAGATATAAAATTAATAATTAATTTAAAAAATTTTAAAAAGTCAGGTTTTGAGCAATGTTAAATTTATTAATCTCAAAATATATCCGATTTATTAGCTATTGACGTAGCTGAGGTCATAGTCTAGTTTCTCGTTAAAAACATTATCTTTTACATATACTATATTTATTCAGATTGATATATTTTGCATCTCATTGTTATAAATAAAAGATCAGTCTACAATACACTATTTTTTTACATATGTAGAAATGTTTCAGACAATCACAAAGAGAACTCAAAATAAATATAATTTTATACATTACATTGTATAAATGTTTATATATTACGGGATCAAGTGCGCAAAAGCAAAAAACACTTGCGTAATAACAATGCGTAATAACATAGCTATATATAATACTGACATAACGTTTTTATAAACACACAGTATCAGTTTTCTCTTAGATCTTGAGCTAAAAAGAAGTACTTATTCAAGAAGACTTATTCAAATATTTTGACCAGATATCATTGATTCAATATTAAGTGCTGCGATAGTAAGTAAATCTTATTATTTCTCATATTATTATCATATATATATATATATATATATATATTATTATCATATATATATATATATATATATATATATATATATAAATATATATATATTTGAGATTTTTAATTTTGTTTTTTATTTTTTTTAAAACACAAAGTAAGTTGTGCATAGTTAAAATATGATTTAATAAAAAACTCATTAAAAAAAGAACGAATATTTTATGGTGAAATGTTTCTTTTCTTGATTTTTTCAAATTAAGCGTATTATATAAAAATATAGCAAATAATTAAGTAATACTTAATATATCGTTAAAATAAGATCCAATATCGTTAAAAAAAGAAAAATTATTATTATTACAATTAAGCAATAAATTTTTTTAAGAATATTATTGAAATACGATAAAGAAATGGAATATAAACAATTTATTGCGGTTTTCGTAAATCTTTCCAAGAAACGTAAATTCCATGTTTGAAAGAGTTAAAATATTAACCGAAAGATTCTCACTGATATTGATTTTATATTCGAGTTTGTGCAATGATATATATTTATATACTAACCGTCTTGATATCAATAAAGTGCGAATATCAATTTAAAAATGTAACTGTACATAATATGAAATTTATATACTAATCGTCATGATATCATCAATAATGCATTTTTAATAAATACTCTTGGTTAGGTAAAAAATAAATATAATAATAATGATAAATTAAATAATAATGATATAATCATGTCAATGATATCTTTGTCAATGTATATGAATTCCAATGTGAATCTATTTAAAAAAATAATAATTTATATATTTATACATATTCATAACTTAAACTATTCAACATATTACAGGTGACGAAAATGGATTTAATCTCTTTAATAATATGCACCCTATTTGTTGTTTTAATAATCACCACAATTATATCGACATCATATCATCAATATATTCTTCGACGAAAACTCAAAAACATTCCTGTATATGGCAGATTTCCTTTTGGCGTGACATTTGAATTATTAAAACTGACAAATTATGGTAAAGAACTTTATAAATAAGATTGTTTTTATGTTTTGATAGATATCATTTATATATTTTTACCAAAAAAATTTGAAACAAGATACTCGTCATTTATTTTAGATTAGTGTAATATGTAAATAATCAGTATAAAAATAAAAATTAATACTAAATCTGATTATATGCTTTACAGAACGAATACAATGGTTTACACAACGTATGCTTCAATTTAAAGAAGGAATTTTCGTATATTGGATAGGCATGAATCCGTTCATTAATCTCTATAAACCTGAATTATTAGAAGTAAGAGTAAAAAGTATCTTTCTAAAAATATCAGTTATTACATTTTTTGTAATGACAAATCTATAAATACATGATAATTTGTTATTGAGAGAAAGTGAAACTACTTGCAATATAGTAAATTTTTATAAATGCTTTATTAAATATTATGTTATATTAATATTAAATAATACAATTATTATTAAAAAATTTCACAATATATTTATACGGAGAAAATAAATTTTCTCAGTTATTAGTGACATAATTGATACAATTGCATAAATATGAAAAATAGTTAAATTGCTATTATAATGAATTATTTAATATTATAACAATATTTTTTTTCTTTTAAATAAAAAAAATTTTTTTTAATAAATATTTATTTTAAAATATGGATCTGCAATTGAAAATAATCTATTTCTAGTATATGATTTTCCTATTTATTATTTTGATGATTGTAAAATAGAAAATAATATGTTCATTATACGTATATTTATTTGTTCATTATATGTATATTTTTATTTGTAATAATATGTACATTTCAGTGAAACAATTTGTTTGTGTGCGTGCGTGTGTGCATATGTGTGTGTGTGTGTGTCGTATTCTGTGTCACTGTTTATGTAATAACAGGTCAAAATTTGCTATAGACGTATATATATGTATAAGAAAATATCATCATAATGTACGCTGACTAAGTATACTTTTCTTTTTACATAAGAGATACCAAAGTTCATTAAGTAAGTTTTTAATGTATAATAAAATATCATTATATAACTGTACACTGACTCAGCATACATACTTTTTTTTCTACATAAGAGATACAAAGATACATTAAGTTAGTTTTTAGATAACAGTGCTAAAAATATGAATCAAGACTACCTGTATTAAATAGAAAATTTGTTATTAGACTAAGAAATAATGCATGCATCTATTTTATTTGTCTTTTATTTTACTGGCATTATCAATTTTTTTGATTTTTTTAGCAATTTAGGCATTATCAATGTCTTTGATATTTTTAGCACTGTTATCTAAAAACTAACTTAATGAACCTTTGTATCTCTTATGTCTTTATTATGTCTTTCGAGAAAGATAGTTCAAGTCAAAATTAAATTTTCAAGTTGATGTCCCTTTAGCAATCTAATCTCAATTATCAGTTATATTCTTAAAATATTATATAGAATGTTTCTTAATCTAATGATACATCGAGAAAAACGTTAACGAATAACAAAAAGAATGGAATATACAGAATTTTTTACATATGAAGTTGTTTCTAAAAGAAATTAAAAATTTCAAGAAAAGACATTTTATATAATATAATAAATGATAAATTATTAAACGGTTCCATTATTTTTAAATTTATTTTCATAGATTATTATGTCTAGCACAGTAAATATCAAGAAAGGACATCCATATGAATTGACGGTATCTTGGTTAGGCAAAGGACTTCTAACTTCTACAGGTAAATCCATAATCTTTTTCTATCTATTTTTCATAGAATATTTTTAATATCTAGTTAAACATGAAAAGTAATTCGAATTTATATTATATTATGCATTTTTGATGTATGATTATTCTCAAAAAGATTTTAAAGAAACTAAAAATACGAAAAGAACTAAGAGACGAAAAAGTAAAATTTTACTCTAATACTACTATGTAAATTTGTATATATGTATATCTTGATAAAAAAAAGAAAACACATTTTTTTCTCACATCCATATCTCCAATTACTTATGTAATTTATGTGACTGATTTTATGTTAATTATTCAAATTGGCAAGCTTCATTAACATTACTAAGTTGTGCAATTTTTCTTATCCGAGATTATAAATATTCACTGGCGATATGCAAAAAAGATAAATAACGAAATAAGAAAACCCATAATAATATAACCCATAATAATATATATTTTCATTTTTACTTATTTACAAATATGTATACGTATATCTGGCATATGATATTTTTAATAAATAAATGTACTGTTCGACACTATTTTTCACAGGAAAACAATGGTTCCATGATAGAAAGTTGATCGGGCCAACGTTCCATTTTAGTATATTAGATCAGTTTGCCGTGATTATGTCCGAAAAAGCAGAAATCTTGATAAAATGTCTCGAGAAGGAGATAGCAAAGAATCCAGAGAAGGCTATCGATATTTTTCCTTTCGCTAATAATGCTGCTCTTGATGTTATATGTGGTAATAAATAAATAAATAAATAAATATATATATATATATATATATATATATCTTATTATTATGATATTTATAATATTTCTCTTGAACATAAAAGAGTTTCATTAATATATAAGTAGTAGGAAGCTAACTGAAACTAAGTAGGAAGCTATTAATTGAACTAAGAGCTAGGATATGAATAAAGACTTGTCAAGTACTAAATTTTAATTTTATTAAATCAATAAATTCATTCATTGTAATAATAAGTTGATTGCTTATTTATTCATTTATTTTTCTATTAAAACAACGGTTAAATATATTTATTAGAAAAAGAGATTAATTTATTTTAACATTAAATTTTGATAATTATAAATATAAATTTCATTTCTTTTTTGGAACAAGCAGTGTAAAATACTTTGAGAGATTTATGAGTTAATAAATTCATTAAGTTATTATTTTGCAGAAACGGCAATGGGTGTGGATGTACATGCTCAAGAAGAGGAAACCAAGTATACTGCTACGATACATAGGTTCGAAAAATCATGAGTTATAAGTTAATTTATTAATAATAAAATATAATAATTGACAACATTACTGACTTATTAAGAAAATTTTCTAATAATTAATAACATATTTTATAATTAATTCATAAACATAATAATATAAATATGCTATCATGTAGGTTTGACGTTTTAATCATATTTTTAGAGGTTCGAAATTAATTATAGAGCGATTCTATCGACCATGGCTTTGGCCAGATTGGCTCTACAATTTAGTGTCTCCAGGAAAGGAATATAAATCAGTGATTAATATAATCCATAAGTTTACAGGAGAGGTACGCGCAAGAAAAACAACACTAACGATGTATTAAGATATCGGCAGAATTTTATTAAATTAATTATTAAATCTATTTTTTTTCCTTGTTCAGATGAATCCATCAAATTTACAAAAGAATTAAATTTCAGGTATTACGTAAGAAAAAGATTACACGACAATCGCAAAACAGTTTTACCAAAACGGAAAGTGAAAATGATGAACTTGATATAAGTGATTATAAAATTATAATTATACATATACATATGTTTTAAGCTGATGTAAATTTTTGAAATATTCTTATGAAATTTGTTTTATTAGCCAAGCGGAAGAGGAAAGCTTTTTTGGATCTATTACTAGATCAGAATGAGAAGGATGAAGCTCCGTTAACCGATGATGAATTGCGGGCGCAAGTCGATACATTCATGTTCGAGGTAAGAGAAAAAATCTTTGAAATTAAAGTCGAAACTCTTTCTTATCAGGTGTTATAATTTAATTACAAATGAGTGTTATAAAATAGTAAGAATATACATATAATGATATATAAAATAGTAAGATTATATAATGATATAGGGTCACGACACAACTGCGGTTGCGATAACTTGGACGCTCTTTCTTTTGGGCAATAATCTAGAGCATCAAGAAAAAGTTCATGAAGAACTCGATGAAATTTTCAAAGATTCAGAAACACCAGCTACCATAAAGGAACTGTCGCAATTAAAATACCTCGATAGGGTCATAAAGGAAACTCTCAGAATATATCCAAGTGTACCCACGATCACAAGAAAATTAGGAGAAGATGTAAAAATGGGTATAAGACTTTATTTTTATTAATATTAAGATAAAGGAAAACTCTTAAGATATTCATATTAATTTGTAAATTTGTAAAATTTATTATTATTAAACTATACTTTCAATTATAAAATGAAGATAATATATTTCTATTGAGACAAGTACCATTTTTTATTTATTAGAAACTAAATAAATACAACAAAAGATCAATGAGTTAAAAATCTGCTTTAAATTAAAGTCTTTAATTTGCGACAGAATTCAAAAAATAATAAAATAATAGTATAAAATTTTATTTATCATTTATGCCGCATGTTTTAAATTCTTCAAAAAAATAACTTTATTACATAATAGACTGATTTCAATAGAATTATTATCACATACAGATTATATGTTGTAGATTTAATAATATATGTTGTGGATTTTACATAAAAGTGTCAATTTTTATATGGATTACGAAAGTATAATTTTTTTTACTGCAAACTCAATTACATATATATATATATATATATATATATATATATGTATATATATATATTATATATATTATTAACATATAATATATATATATATATATATTATATATATTATTAACATAAAATTTTATGATAATTTTATGATAAGTGTGAGAAGGGAACGAAATACAGCCTATAATATATTTTTTTAGGTGATTATACGCTCCCAAAAGGTATTACAGTTCTTTTGGCAATTGCATTAGTGCATTTAAATCCGGAAGTTTGGCCAGATCCAAAAAAGTTCGATCCTGATCGCTTTCTTCCGGAAAATTCAAAACATAGAAATCCGTATGCCTACATTCCATTTAGCGCCGGACCAAGAAACTGCATCGGCCAGAAATTTGCTTTACTCGAAGAGAAAACAATGTTAACAGCTATTCTAAGAAAGTGGAGAATAAAAAGTGTAAAAAAGCCAGATGCAATTGAATACGGGGCTACTCTTATTTTCCGACCAAGCGAAGAAATATGCATCCATTTCTCGCCAAAGAAATAATTAATTTATTGGCAAATATTCATGTTTATCTTTATCGTAATCTTTATTATCTTTCTCGAATTTCAAAATATGAATATTTCCTCGTTGTTTTTATTGTAGATATAGCATGCTATTGTACACTGCATTTTAATAAATAGATTGAGATATACGTTATATGAGATATATATTTTAACATCACGAAACATCCAGCAAATATGTAAATTACTATTATATAATTAAAATTTAAAGGATTATAAATAATTTGTGAACATTTATTTCGCAAATGTTGTTTTAATAGCAAAATATTAATATATGTAAAAATGTTGTTTACATATATATATGTAAATATATATAAATATATATATATATATATATATATATATATATATACACATGTGTATGTGTGTGTGTGTATATTTTATATAAATAAAAGCAGCATATAAACGCACATATTTAAATTGATATAATAATTATGACTGATGAAATTTAAATTTAATATATATAAAAATTTTCTTAGGATTAGTTTCGGAATCCCATTTTCATTTTCTCATTCTCTATCTGTTTTGTAGTTTATGTATTATCTACGTCTGCGCCTAGCCAGCCCACCGGTATTGGGCAAATGTAATAAAAAAATTATATAATAACTAACATTAATTATTATCAAATTCATAAAAAGAAATTTTGCGCTCATTTAGCAAAAAGAATTTTGTTTGTATTGTCTTCAGAGTGTGAAGTCCGTTGCGGACGAATGTAAATGAAATTGGACATCTTATTATTTTCTTATTATTGGACATCTTATTATTTTCTTATAATTGGACATCTTATTAATTTCTTATTATTGAATAATAATAATACATAAAATTAATTATTTTATTACATAATAATTACTAATGCACTGAGAAAAAAATAATGTTAAATCAATAACATCAGTGTAATTCAAATTTATTTTATTTATTCAATAACATTATTAATCAGATCATGCTTTCGATTTAAGAATTGACGTATTGATTTAATTAATAATGTTATTGAATTAATAAATTAAATTCCAATTATACGTCGATATTGATTTAACATTATTTTTTTTTCAATGCATTTAACAGAGAATTTATCAGAATTCAATATAAAAATAATTGCAATAGTTCGATAAAACCTACAATAAACTGACTTTCAACAAAACTCTAGTAATTATACTGATAATATATTTACCGATGAAAGTAAGTAATTATGTGAAATAAATTTGTGCGAAAGATTAAACTGACATAACATGTATGTACGCACCATAAAAAATTCAATGACATGTTGAACATATATAAACAATTATTTCATATCTTAATCAGAATTAACAATAAATATATCTTATTTTAATTATTGCTGTATAACACCTATAAATATCGAAAAAACTCGGTCCATATATTGGTTTTTACCTGCGTATTGAAATTGCAAGCTGAGCATGTTTATTGGAGCCTCGATATTGGATCTTCCGAAAAAATAAAAAGAAAATAGAATAAGAGTTATCAAACAAAGTGAAGCCTATATAACTAACACATATATTTCTAAATCACGATTTTATTCTAAATCGCGATTTTATTTTATGTTTATCAACAGTGTGCGTGCGTGCGTGCGTGCGTGCGTGCGTGCGTGCGTGCGTGCGTGCGTGCGTGCGTGCGTGCGTGGCGTGCGTGCGTGCGTGCGTGCGTGCGTGCGTGCGTGCGTGCGTGCGTGCGTGCGTGCGTGCGTGCGTGCGTGCGTGCGTGCGTGCGTGCGTGGCGTGCGTGCGTGCGTGCGTGCGTGCGTGCGTGCGTGCGTGCGTGCGTGCGTGCGTGCGTGCGTGCGTGCGTGCGTGCGTGCGTGCGTGCGTGCGTGCGTGCGTGCGTGCGTGCGTGCGTGCGTGCGTGCGTGCGTGCGTGCGTGCGTGCGTGCGTGCGTGCGTGCGTGCGTGCGTGCGTGCGTGCGTGCGTGCGTGCGTGCGTGCGTGCGTGCGTGCGTGCGTGCGTGCGTGCGTGCGTGCGTGCGTGCGTGCGTGCGTGCGTGCGTGCGTGCGTGCGTGCGTGCGTGCGTGCGTGCGTGCGTGCGTGCGTGCGTGCGTGCGTGCGTGCGTGCGTGCGTGCGTGCGTGCGTGCGTGCGTGCGTGCGTGCGTGCGTGCGTGCGTGCGTGCGTGCGTGCGTGCGTGCGTGCGTGCGTGCGTGCGTGCGTGCGTGCGTGCGTGCGTGCGTGCGTGCGTGCGTGCGTGCGTGCGTGCGTGCGTGCGTGCGTGCGTGCGTGCGTGCGTGCGTGCGTGCGTGCGTGCGTGCGTGCGTGCGTGCGTGCGTGCGTGCGTGCGTGCGTGCGTGCGTGCGTGCGTGCGTGCGTGCGTGCGTGCGTGCGTGCGTGCGTGCGTGCGTGCGTGGCGTGCGTGCGTGCGTGCGTGGCGTGCGTGCGTGCGTGCGTGCGTGCGTGCGTGCGTGCGTGCGTGCGTGGCGTGCGTGCGTGCGTGCGTGCGTGGCGTGCGTGCGTGCGTGCGTGCGTGCGTGCGTGCGTGCGTGCGTGCGTGCGTGCGTGCGTGCGTGCGTGCGTGCGTGCGTGCGTGCGTGCGTGCGTGCGTGCGTGGCGTGCGTGCGTGCGTGCGTGCGTGCGTGCGTGCGTGCGTGCGTGCGTGCGTGCGTGCGTGCGTGCGTGCGTGCGTGCGTGGTGCGTGCGTGCGTGCGTGCGTGCGTGCGTGGCGTGCGTGCGTGCGTGCGTGCGTGCGTGCGTGGCGTGCGTGCGTGCGTGCGTGGCGTGCGTGCGTGCGTTGGCGTGCGTGCGTGCGTGCGTGCGTGCGTGCGTGCGTGCGTGCGTGCGTGGTGCGTGCGTGCGTGCGTGCGTGCGTGGCGTGCGTGCGTGGGCGTGCGTGCGTGCGTGCGTGCGTGCGTGCGTGGCGTGGCGTGCGTGCGTGCGTGCGTGCGTGGCGTGCGTGCGTGTGTGTGCGTGCGTGTGTGTGTAAAGTATATTATGTACCGACCAATTCATTTCAATTACAGTCGGTAATTTCTCGCATGATAAAAAAGTTATACATCTCTCTTCGTCACGTGAACACAGCGCCTCTTTCGTCAAATGTGCGAATCGTACAAAAAAATATGTGAAAAATGTAGCCACGACGGTGACGTTTCTAATCAAAAAGTTTCACATTGATACTTTGCATCGTTATATTTCTGCTTATAGAGCATATAGAGCAAAAATAAAGATACTTTCCTTATATAAATCGAACCCAAGCAATTGATTGAACCTAATAAGAATTTGATTGATTCAACGTTTTGACGATTCAACGGTTATTGAGAACCGATAATATGCATTACTCGCAACTTAGCCACTCGCGTAAACATACACGGTGTGTCTTGCGCCTGAGTGATGACTCGACTTCAAGACACTACCGTGTCTCTTGATTATAAAATAATTTACGTCAAAGTATGTTTTCTTTGTATTTGTATAATTTGCGTCTTGATCGTTACTGATTTCGTTTTAATAATAAAGCAGCGCTCTGAAATCGTGAATCTAAACATTGATTACAATGTATTGAACGTTCTTTTTTTCTTTAATATATTTTAATAAGAAAATATTCACAAAACTTACACGTAATTTGGAAATTTGAAAATGATATATTATTTGTAATGTGTAAAAGTTAAATAAATTGTTATTATTTGTACTGATGCAATTTATGTGATATTTACATATCTAGTTTCGTAGTACACATATAAATGTATCTACATTTTTCGGATGTAATATTTTATGCAAATACGAACAAAATACTTTGACGTAAATTATTTTGTAATTGAAATAAAATATTCGTACATTGAATTATATCATTTAATAGAAATCGATTATGTAATTTTAATGCAGACCATAAACAGCGCCACCCTTGTTATTTTTAGATTGCATTGCGTAAAGCTTAATTCGATTAATAATAAGTAAAATGCATCATCTCGATTACATCTTGAGAATAAAAATCCAGAAAAGGATAATGCTTTGTCCATTAATTTTTTTACATGCATATATACATATATGTAAGATTTCAATGTATAAAATTGCTCCAGTCTGTAAAATAAAAAAATAAAATGAACATATTTTTCTCTTTTACTATCTATTAGCAACGCATATATATATGTAGTAATTTAAAAGTTTAAATATGTACACGTTTATTATATTTGTTCAAATATGCACTTTGTTATTTTTGAAAAATTTTTGTTCCTTTATTGCATTTATCGAATGATAATGTTATACGCGAGAAAGCATAAATGTTTCTTACACAAATATATTAGTATAAGTTGGCTTCATTATATGTTTTATTATTTGCGTTTATTAAAATGTACCAAAAAAATCATCCTTTTCATTATCTTGCATCTTTTTTAATGCACATCTTTGTTTTTTACGTATTCAAAAGTAGACTATACGGAGTGTTCTAAAAAGATATGTAAAAAATATAAGGAGATATTCCTCACAGTTGAAGGATGAAAAAATGTTATATGGACATAGGTGCGGGAATGCTTATTTCAGGAGTTACATTGAAAATATTGTTAGCTGTATTACTTACACGCGGAAAAATTTAGGATTAATTATTGCAGACGACAATCGTTTACTTAGGCTTATTTACATTTGATTTTAATGTGACCTTGAGTATGTTATAATAAATGTTGAAAATGTTCATCATTTTCCTGAATACAAGCAGTGATCGCCGCATTGATTCACAGACACGTTCCAAAATGTCTGGCGTACAGCGGATTGTCTCGCAACCTGCAGTGATACGGTTATGAAGATTTCGAATATCACGCACTGGTGGCATTTTTGTCTATAATAATTAATCCTAAATTTTTCCTTGTGTAAATAATACAGCTAACAGTATTTTTAAAATAACTCCTGAAATAAGCATTTCCGCACCTATGTCCATATATATATTTTTTTTCATCCTTTAGGTGTGTGAGGAATATCTCCTTAAATTTTTGACGTACATTTTAGAACACCCTGTGTAATAATAGACTATTTAATAATCAATCGAAATATACACAGCTATTTATTAACAAAATGAAAAAGTCTACAAAAATAAAATCTATGAAATGAAATGTCATTAGTTCTCTCAATCAATCTACATTATCGAAAATCACCGAATGGAGTTGTATATAAAAAATTAATTGTTTTGACAAAGTTTACAATAAAAATATTTACGGTAACTTCTCGCTAATTATTTCATAATTTAATATGAATAATTATTAATTAATATTAATAATTATTATAATTAATATTAATAATATTAATTAATTATTATTGAAAGAAGAGAAGTTAAGGAACAAAAAATATATAAAATTGTGTATTGTTTTTTCTTCCTCGATTAAATTTTATAATTAATTAATAAGTGGCATAATAATTTTATATATTTTTTTGTTAGTATCGAGTAGAATATATAGAATTGTGACGTTTTATAAAATTTAATATAAATTAACATATCGTAAATAATTACCTTTCCTAAAATAAAAATAAAATAAAAACAAAAAAAATTAAATTATTTATTTATTTTTTTTATTAAAAAAATATTGTACGTTTTATGTAAAAAAAAAATGAAAAAAAAAGAAACTACCACAGGTCGGGATCGAACCTGTGATCAGCAGCAAAATAATATTGGGCTTTACCGCCCGAGCTACGCCGCTTATTTGACGATCTGTCTGAACCTACCGGTATACAAGATACGGCCTATTTTTCACTTGGTTTTTTTTTAAACGGCTGAGCGTTGCGTCCTCTCACTTTCCTCAAAAACTTCTTTGGTCGAGTACTACACGCAGTTAAAATTTTATTTAATTCGGTGATCCCAAGGTCGCGACCTCTCCTTGTCAGATGTTGATTCATTTGAATGTAATTCTATAAAGTATTAAAAAGTATAAATTAAAAAACAATATTGCATTTGTATCGGATAATTATATTTGCACATCTTTTAGATGATATTACACAAAAACATTATATAACAAAGTGATATTATTAAGTAATATTATTGCTTGTAAAGAAGTGAAAAAAATATACCTGTAATGTATCGAACTGATCATCTAATGCTAACTTTGTTGAAATATTATTTGATATTTCATCTATTGCAGCCAAATAGCGATCGATAATCTCGGGATGAAAATGTTTTATTTGTGCCACATATTCTATTTGTTTGTACTTATTCTGGCAAACAGTCGAATCGATCAAAAGAATTCTCTTTTCTGGCGTTAATAAAGAGGATCTATTGTAAGCTAATAGCGATTTCGGCTGGTCTGCACTGGTGTGCCACCTGTGTAAAGTTGGTGCAAGTGTGTGCAGTGCTTACACACTGTGACGTCCCGACCAATAAACTTTCTCTTTTTACCATATAAACAGATTCCTTCTTTACCCTGTTGGAATTTGTTCAGTTCTATCTAATCACGTAAGAGCAAGATTGAAGGAGATATTATTTTCTTTTTGTATTAACGCTATAATTGCGTTTATCTTTAATTAATCTTACTCATGTTCTAATTACTTACTTCTAGTTACTTTTAATGACTATTTTAACCAAATTCATTAGAGTTATAGTATTAAAATTATGAAGATATAAAAGAATTATAAATTCGTCTACGAATAATGCATTGTACAAAGGAGCGATTTTAAAACGCCTTCGGGATTCAGCTGTCGTTTATCTATCATGGAATGTAAATCATAATCACAGATAACGACTATTACTGGTAACTCATTTCTCATTATGACATCATTTGTAAAATTTTGGTTAATTATTCCACTTAAGTAATATCAGGTCTAGGTAATAAGAACAAAACATTCAAAATTGTACATAGTCAGCGTTGGAAGAAGGAAGTAAATCTGTAATAAATTGTAAGGTTCATCCATGTAATTCTCACACGGCGACTCGCTCTCGCTAATCAGCTAAACATAACATCTTCATACCAAGAATGGCAGATCGATATTCGAATGGACAAAGGAAATGATGAAATTCGCCTTATCTAAGTCCCCACTGACTCGTACCAAGGAGGACCAGCGTCTACCGGCCATTGTCACGGAGCGCCAGTAGATTTTTCTCCGGCCTACAGTTAGGACGAACTCTGATTTTCGCTGATTGTTCACTGCATTATTCTCTGACTTGATTGTATCTACCTATATACTTATATTTTATGCAATATACGTAGAGTTAATTGGAAAGTTCTACGAGATTTTATTGAGAACCACTCTCTACCGCTGAGTTTTAAAACCTGTCATCCCTTGGAAAATTCACGCTATTGGGTCTTTGAATTTCAAGCGCTACTTCCGACAAATTTAGAAGGAAGGAAGAATCTCAAATTTTCTCCCAGTAAGAAGGGAGTAGTTATAATTTTGGTGAGTTAAAATTTATTTTTATTTTATTCCTTTCTTTAATTATATTATAATAGAAATTAATTTTATCAATTAGATTTCTACCGAGTTATTAATTACCAATACGTCTTTGTCAATATTATCTTATTTGATATAATTATTCACTTATTTAAGATCAATTATTATTGCTTAATTATTATTAATTATTAATATGTATTATGAAAGAATTAGTAATCTGTGTATTGATCTTGGTTATTTTAATTTTACTTATTCTGGTAGCATTACTTCATGATCAATTGCGTTCTCTAAAATAATTTAATCATCTAGTTATATCATATTATCTTATTTTAACTTTTCATTCTATTTACTCTCATTTAAAATACAATTTAAATTTGACAATAGATCACAATCTCCCTCATCCCCAGTAAACCCGGTGAATGACTGAAAACACGGGAGACATTTGAATAAAATAATTATGTTAACCACCGGTATTGTAGTTCTCTATTATTTAGTAACCGGGACGTAACAACACCAACTGGCCGATTACACCAACTGGCTCCAACAAATTTGTGAGAGCCACTTTGTGTACACCCAACATGCACCTGTGCGATACTGAGCCCAGACGAATACGCAGCTCCAGTGAGGGACTGCACCATTCGACCAGCCGAACATACACACCCGAAATGTGCAGTCGGTGCAGACCAGCCGAAATCGCTATAAGTAGTTAAGCAATTGACACCTTGCAGCTATGTTACCGTTTAAACATACAGAAATGTCCATTATATACTTAACGTTACATATAGGTTTCCTGCATTCCACGGCAGATGTCCCAATCAGTAGTAATTCATCAAAACTAAATTCATCGCTTTCAGGGATCACCTAAAAGCGGGCCGGAAAAAAGCAGGCCGGAGTTTAGCGTTTTTTCTTAGTTTGTATAGGTGTGCGCAGTGTTTCATATACTTGGGTTTTTACCCAAGGGTTCCCTTCTGTTATTTTCTTTGGACTTTACCGCTTTCATTTTTGTGTGTAAGGAAATTTTTAAATCTAAAACAAGGTAACAATAGATAACCTCAATACTCAAGGCGGGAGAGACCCCTCTCTCCCGCCTGCATTTCTTAAAATGTCTAACAACGCAATCGATAAGAAGAAAAATGAAGCTGATGATTTGCAAAATATATCACAAGATCAGATAATGGATATTATATTGGATAGAACTCATCTAAAAAGACAATATTCAAGTACATCCGACGATTCATCGGGGCTTACGGATCAAACAAAGGAAAAACAGACGCCATCGTCAAAAACGGATTCCAAAAAAGCAAAATCGAAGAAAATACTAAATATTGATCCTCCTCAAGAAGAACTCCTTCCAAAGGCAGTCAAATCTTTATCTTCAACATCTAATATTTCGCTCAATCAGAAAAGAAATCTTCAAAATAAAATCTCTGAATCAGAGGATAACACAGTTACAAATAATTTATGGTACGACCGTCATAACAAAGGTCCATATATTGTATTTGTTAGAAAAATATCTGAACAAAAGAAAAGATCTACTTCTATTATTGAAGCTGCCAGACTTCTGTCTAAGGCAAACATCAAGTTTGAAGAAATTGACCACCACGCCTGGAACACATGGAAGATTTCTTTTAAGTCTTTTCATGATGCTAACTCATCAATTAAAAATAAATACATTGCGGAACTGGGACTATCATTATACATTCCTAAATATAAGTTATGCAGAAAAGGTGTAATCAAAGGCATCCCAAATGATATTTCACTAGACAAACTACAAGCTACATTAGAAAAAGATAACCCGCTGATCAAAATTAATTTTTTATTCAGACTAAAAAGAAGAGACCCCAATACCAAAAAATGGATCGATTCTCAATCAGTCTGCGTAGAATTCAAGAGTCAAGATCTTCCAAAAAGCCTAAAAATTTGGAAAGTTAATCTTTTTGTTCAACCATACATGACTCCAGTAAGAAGATGCTACAAATGCGGTAAACTAGGACACACCAGCAAGGGATGTGAACAATCTCACAACATATGCCTGAATTGTGGAACAACGCACCTCTTATCGGCAGATATCCATTGTAAGGAAACCCCCAAATGTATCAACTGCAGCGGTCCACACCATGCTCTAGATAGGAAATGTCCAAAATTCATTCTGAATTCTGAAATTAACAAAAAAATGGCTTTCGATAATATATCTTACCTGGAAGCAAGACGCTCGTTATTGTCTCAAAATAATCCAAATGAAACCCATCTTATCAAAGATTTAGTGAACTTCCCAAATCTTTCATCAAGGTTGGACGTTCCGAATGTGCCATCCTTTGCAGATCTCTTTAAGAAGAATCCTCCGACATCCTGGAAAGCTGGTCTTTCTTACAAAATCAAGGACCTTCTGTTGCGGGTTACTAACTCTCCGGATGCAGAACTTATCCTCGACGAGATATTACAGTTGCTTAATGTTCGTAATAATCCCCAACGTAAGTTGGACCCGCAAACAAATAGTAAGAATGCAAATGATCCAGTCACTTAAGATAATTCAATGGAATGCAAAAAGTTTTAAAAACAAAATTAATGATTTGATTTATTTCTCTGCAGATATTGATATTTTTTTGATTTCAGAGACTTGGTTGAAGCCCAACGATCAATTTTCCTTTAAAGGTTTTGATATTATCCGAAAAGATCGCTTGCACGGTAGGGGAGGAGGAGTACTAATTTTGGTAAAGTCGAATCTAAAATACAGCATTTTGAATAATATTCCGGACTGTCAGGGAAATCTTGAGGTGTGCGGAATAGAACTTTTCCTAAAACAGGGCAAGATGTCTATCATTTCATTATACAGACCCCCATCCAGCTCTAGAATAAATTCTCGTAGCTGGCGTAATTTCTTTGCAAACTTCCGAGATAAGGTCTTGGTAGGTGGAGATTTTAACCTACCTTATGATCAAATTATTCCCCTAGAGGAAGGCATCATAGACCTAGATATTACTTTATTAAATGATGAAACCCCAACGTTCTGGGATTTAGAGAGGAATCACGCGTCGAAATTGGACTTATCTCTAATTAGTTCCTCAATCGTATTAGAAACATCTTGGTTAATTAATCAAGACCCTTGGGGGAGTGATCACTTCCCTATCTTCATTAATATAAATATCTCTGCATCGCTCAAATCTACAATCAAAACACCATCAAAACTTTACTCCCCTAAGACAGACTGGCCAACCTTCACTGAAAATATGAAGAGTGATATTAATAATTTCCTACCAGATCTTCTAACAATTCAAGATATTCAAGGGTTATATACATCATTCACCTCAATTATTATCAAAAATATTACTAAAGCTTCCTCTCGTAAATATCCTCCTTCACAAAAGAACAGTTGTAAAGATTATACTCATTCTCCTTATTACAAATACCAGTCTAAAATGACAATTAATCACTCATCGAACAATAATCTTTCTAGTCCAAAATCTCCAAAGATAACTAATAAACATAAAATTCCATGTCCTTGGTGGAACGAAGCATGTGATGCTCTTATCCTAGAACGCAGAAAAGCTCTTGAAAGATTTAAAACACAAAGAACAAGAACTAATTTTCTTCTATATAAAAAAGAATCAGCAAAAATAAGAATTGGTCTCAGGAACATTAAAAAAGAAAATTTTAAATCCTTTTGTGAAAATTTAAGTAAAAACTCTGACCCCACATATGTTTGGAGAAAAGGTAGGGCGTTTAAAAATAAAATCACACAATCTGAGGCGAAAAACTGTTACAATAAACAGGCAATAGATACTGTTTCCAACTTAATAACCTCCCTTTTTCCTCCAGGAACCCCTTCTCCCCCTGTTTCTCTTCCATATAAAGATTATAATGTTTCATTGGATAATTCTTTCTCACTTACGGAACTAAATTACGTTCTTGATCATTTGAACACAAGATCTAGTCCAGGATTAGATAGTATTATAAAATAATTTCTGAACTTCCCCCTAATGCGAAGGACCTTCTACTAATTATATATAACAGAATTTTCATTTCTCAGTCCTTTCCTTCGGAATGGTCGAAATATCTGGTGTTTTTTATTCCTAAATCTGGTGAAGGCCTTAAATTTCGACCCATTTCTTTAGCCTCTTGTCTTTGCAAAATCCTGGAAAGAATGATATCGAATAGATTAAATTGGTATCTGGAATTTAATAACCTTTTACCGAATTCACAATTTGGATTCAGAAGAAGTAAAAGTTGTATTGACAACCTTGCCTTTCTTCAAACTAACATTCTCCTTTCTTTTCAAAAGAACGAGAATGCCTTAGCCTCCTTCTTAGATATTAAATCAGCTTACGATAATGTAATCCCAAACATCTTAATTCAAAAACCTATTAAACTGGGTATTTCTCCGAACATACTGGCCTTTATCAATAATTCTATTTACTTAAGACAAGTCCATTGCAGATATGAAGAAATTGATGAAATTATTCTCGCATATAAAGGTCTCCCTCAGGGAAGCGTTTTAAGCCCTTTATTATATAACATTTATGTTTCAGAATTGGAAAAAATTTGCGATCCAAATTGTAAACTTATACAATACGCGGATGATATTGCTATCTTCAGTTCTTCATCCAACATGGAATTTTCTAGATCAATTCTTGAAAAATCAGTCAACGACATTGCGATTGCACTTTACCATCTGGGACTAGAGCTTTCTCCCGAAAAAACGAAATTCTGTAAGTTTGCAAAAAGATTAAATTCCAGGGACAATAATACTATATACCTAAACGTACAAAATAAAAAAATTTATACATCCACAAAAATCCGTTTCCTCGGAATGTGGTTTACGCCCAACTTAAATTGGAATCATCATATTTCACATATCTGGAAAACTTGTCAATATCCATTGAAAATTCTTCGCAGTCTCTGTCATACTTGGTGGGGAGCCGACCCTCGCTTACTTAGAATCTTATATGTAACACTTCTGAGATCAAAATTAGATTACGGAAATTTTATACTACATAATATCACGAAACTTCAGAAATCTAAACTTGATTGTATTCAATTTAAAGCAATAAGAACAATTCTGGGACAAAGAATGTCTTCTCCAACTAATTTTTTGCTTGCCGAATCTAAAGAACCCCCGGCTTTCATTAGAGCTAAATATTTATGCAAAAATTGGATGACTAGAGTTTTCTCCCAATCGAACCACCCCATTTTACCTTCTCTAAATGAATTTAAAAAGATTAAAAATGATCCTACAATCATTAATAGATATACTTCGTCTATTATACTAGATACCTTTTTAGAATTATCACACATCTCTCATCTAATAGAATCCAACCATATACAACTTTGCTACACAAAATCATTCGACTCCATAATATCTATACCGGAAATTGATTTAACAACAGGTCTCAATTTTGACAAAAATTCTAACAATAACGAAAAACTTTTCAGAGAAATTTTTCAAGATACCCTCAATACTTCATATTGCTTTTTTACGGATGGTTCCAAAACTACTAACGCTGAATTTACAGGATTTTCGATATATTCACTGGACCAAACTTTTAAACTTGAATTTCGATCTACTGGCTACTCTTCAATATTCTCTCTGGAAGCTATGGCAATATTAGAAACGATAAATCAAGCTAATAAACATAATATCATTAATTTTACAATTTTTTCAGATTCTAAATCTGTTCTGACGGCTCTACAGAACATAAGTTGCAATAATAAATCTTCTCATTTATTACTCGAAATAAGACATCAAATTAAACTTATAAATGAAAGTAACGGATCAGTTAAATTAGTTTGGATACCAAGTCATTGCGGGATCAAGGGTAATGAAATGGCTGATGCATTGGCCAAAGAGGCTCCTAAATTTGGAATAGACTATCCAATTAATACGTCTATCAGAGATTTTAAAGCAACTTGGAAGAATGAGCTATTCAAATCGTTTTCCAAATGGTGTAAAGGAAAAAATAATAAAAATAAGGCTTCTTGTTACATGGAAAACTACTGGACAGACAATAGATCTCCCTGGTTCGATCAATTCAATATCTCGCGTAAAGGCATTACTTCAATATGTAGAATGAGATGTGGACATACATCCTTAAATGAAAGCTTCTCCAAGATTCTCCATAGTGCCTTCCTCGAGATGTCCCAATTGTGACAGTCCGGAAACGTTAGACCATGTGTTCTGGGAATGCAGTCGTTTTGATAAAGAAAGAATAGTCTTTTCTCGCCAAGTATCCTCCTCTCTAAATACTTTTCCATTCCCAATCAAGTCTCTGCTAACTCTTGTTTATGATGAACACATTGTAAGAGCGATGGATCATTATATTAATGAGATTAAGTGTAATATCTAATATTAGCCCGTCTATATTGGTCTATTTATCAATAACTTTTCATATCATTAGTAGTTTAGTCTTAATCATATATGATTACCTAAGTATAAATTTATACTCTTATATATATTTTTTCCATACAATATATATTTATTTTAATTTTAATTTAAGCTATTGGAAAACACGATTAATTTTCTCTGATTGTTTTCTAGTCGTTTTCTAAAAACTTATGATTATGATTATGATTTTGATATTATGACTGTTAAAAGAATATTTTTATATATTTTTTTTTAGTTTTAATTATATAAGTTACGATAATACTCAAATAGTCTAACATACAACACCAATATGCTTATCTAGGGATAATTTTTACCAACAGACGATATATCTTACATGTATTTAGCTGTATGGCGTTCCGCCAAAGCTTGCCTTTTGCTCAATAAAAAAAAAAAAAAAAAAAAAAAAATAAAAAAAAACTAAATTCATTATGATCACCTCTCTGTAGACGCGACCAATGTAGAAAGCATGCCGCGACACATACCGCGAACGATGTCGTGCTGCCAAGACCAGCGTGCATCGGTATTTCCGTGTACGCAAAAATATCTTATATCGAGTTGCTCTCGATGAACGATATTAAAAAGGGAGACAAAAAACATTTGTAAACTAAATCTTTGCTCATATGTACTCTACATACCGTTGGCGGTAATAAAGTATTGCACATATTTAAACAAGCGGACACTATTCGTGCCAATAATATCATAATTATGGAGGAAATTTTTAACTAATTCCAAAGGTAAATTCAATGATAAACGAACATCAGGGAATTCTATCTTACAAATGTCTCTTAATAATTTATATTTAATTAATTCGGCGAATTTAAGCGTAGTACGATGATTTAAATTGGTCATCACAAAGATTTTTCCATATATCGCCGCATACTCTCCGCTTAAGATAATTCTACCCGGTGCGGAAATCTTAAATTATCCTTTTTATGAATAAGAATATTTGCTTTTTCAAAGAAATGAAAGTTGCAAACAGTATTGTTCAACAGTAGTGCGCAGAAAAGTAAATTTGCGTGCCTTCTATTTATTAAAACCATGCAAAATGTATTTGCTACGTAACATGTATTCATACGTATTCATGTGACGAAGATATGGTATATTTGTCGCTTCTTATCACTCTGCACAAATGTATAATATGAGTTACAGACTTATAACAAAAGGAAATTCGTCGTCAATACTTATTATTAAATTGATATACTTACAGGAAATATATTTAATCAAATTCTCGATTTCCTGCTCTTCCTTTATCTGCAGATTAATTGGTTTCTTCTTTCAAGGTTTTACATGTAAATCGAAATGATACATTTTCATCTATTGAATCCTTATCATGGACCAAATAAAATAGTTACTGACAATAAAAATTTGAAACGTTCGTTCTCGCGCAAGACAACGTTTATATTTCTTGTTGTATACGTTTCGATCGTTTTTGATTTTTCCTAAATATAATAACAATGCCTCGAAATCATAATTCTAAATATGAACTTCTATGTCAAATTTTCTCAATATTTTCATAAGAAATTATTAAAACAGAACATAATTATAAAAATAATACATTACTTTCAATGTTATGAACAAATTGTCATTATCTCACTGTATTTAAAATAATATTTCATATATAGCAATTTTACAATATGCACGAGTTTTGCATATATACATGTAAATATGTTTAAGTACATGCATGTAATATTTTATACGGAAAAAATAAAAAAATATGTGTATATATACAATATATACACAAATACTGTTTATTGAATTATGTCATTTAATTTTATTTCATTTTATAATTTTACCGCAAAAACTTAACTGTGCTATTTTTATTGTTTTATATAGATTGCGTTGCATTAAATTTAATATAATTAATTAAATAAGATGTAATATTAACTTCAATGTCTCAAAAGATAATTCGAAATAATTTTATTTTTTTTTTCTGTTGACCTTTGTTACGAAATCTTACTTTCATAAAACTAAAAATAAACCAAGAATATGCAATACAGACCGTTTAAGGTGATAAAACATTGCACGTGTCTCTAAAGAACAGAATATAAACATCGACAACTAAATTAAAATTCTCATCGGAAATGAAGTTTGCAATCATTTGTAAAGGTATGTCTAACGATATATGGACATCAGGAAATTCTATCTTAATGATTTTTGACTCTAGAGATAGTTGGTGGAATTTGAGCGTGATACGAAGATCTATTCCGCTCGCTATAATATGTTTACCATATATTGCCAAAGATTTTCCGTATAAAATAACTCTGTCTGGTGCAGAAACTTTAAATTCCATCTTTTCTAATTTTTTAGCGGATTCTAATTTTTTAGTCCATTTTTTCTTATGAATAAAAATCTCTACTCTCCAAAAAGATCAATAAGTATTAAATAATTAGTCGTAAGAGATAAACCTGAATATTGGAGTTCTTCTATTGAGATTTAGCAGAATTATAATAATATTTATTATTAATTATAATAATATTATAATAATATTTATGTAACATGAAGAAAGTTACCGAGACCGTAGACCATAGATATTTATCGCTCCTTTTCCATTTTATATAAATAGAAATGCGTTGGCTATGTGTGACAAAAATAATTTCTTTAATGTCGAATTTGTATTCTACTCAAAAAATACACTTATAATTTAATCAGATTTCCGTTCTCTTCGTTTTTATATTGTTTTTTGGTGTTAGCAGAAATCATAAATTGCCATTGCTCCTATTTTTATGCTTCACATACAAAGAAAGTTTATTAATAGATTTTAATTATAACTATTAACATTTTATAACACATATGGACAAAGCGAAAAAAAAAATATGGGAATGATACGAAACATTCGTTTCCGTACAAAACATTCTTTATATTTCGTGTCGTACAATTTAAATCCTAAAAAAATTACCTTTTCAAAAAAAGGTAAAAAAAAGAAGTCGAGTCATCTCAGTAGTAAGACATTATTGTATAAAACTATTTTACAAAAAATGATTTTAATAAAAAATTGCTGTATTAAAAAAAATTGTGTAAAATAGTTGTCATAACTATCTACAAAAATTAATGATATATTTAAATAGAAAATTACGTCGAGAATAAAAGAGTGCGATTTTATTTTATGTTTATCAACAGTGTGTGTGTGTGTGTGTGTGTGTGTGTGTGTGTGTGTGTGTGTGTGTGTGTGTGTGTGTCTGTTTGTCTGTCTGTCTCTCTCTCTCTCTCTCTCTCTCTCTCTCTCTCTCTCTCTCTCTCTCTCTGTGTGTGTGTGCTTGTGTGTGTGTGTGTGTGTGTGTGTTAGATGTGATTGATTGCTGATAAATAATTAGATAAAGAAAAATTATGTTTATATTTTCATCGAAAGTTATTACATCTTTGCCGTAAAAGTCAGAATCCCGATTTCTTCAACGATGAACAGTTGATTCATGTAGCTCGTAATTTAAAAAATTTTAATTATTAAAAAATTCGACGCTGCCAAATTTATTTGTATATTATTCAGCAGCGTCGAGTTTTTTATACTATATTTAAATCAGATTGATATATTTTGCATCTCATTGTTATAAATAAAAGATCAGTTTACAATACACTATTTTTTTACATATGTAGAAATGTTTCAGACAATCACAAAGAGAACTCAAAATAAATATAATTTTGTACATTACATTGTATAAATTTATACAATGTAATGCATACATTTACATTGTATGTTTATATATTACGGGTTCAAGTGCGCAAAAGCAAAAAACACTTGCGTAATAACAATGCGTAATAACATAGCAACTATAATACTAACATAACGTTTGTATAAATACACAGTATCAGTTTCCTTTTACATCTTGAGCTAAAAAGAAGTACAGACTTATAATATTTTGCTTTAAAAAAAATTCTTTAAAAGATTCTTTTTTTTTCTAGAAAGGTATTCTATTCTCTTTCGTTCTCTTTTCTTCGATTATCTTTTTGTATTTAATTACATTATATTTATATAAAGCTTAATAAATTGTTGTGATTAATTGTGAAACAATATCTGCTATGAGTATCAAATATTTTGACCACATATCATTTATTCAATATTAAGTGCTGCGATAGTAAGTATCGAAATCTTATTATTTCTCATATTATTATCATTTACTTGAGATTTTTAATTTTGTTTTTTATTTTTTTTAAAACACAAAGTAAGTTGTGCATACTTAAAATATGATTTAATAAAAAACTCATTAAAAAAAGAATGAATATTTTATAGTGAAATGTTTCTTTTCACTGTCTTGATTTTTTCAAATTAAGCGTATTATATAAAAATATAGCAAATAATTAAGTAATACTTAATATATCGTTAAAATAAGATCCAATATCGTTAAAAAAAGAAAAATTATTATTATTACAATTAAGCAATAAATTTTTTTAAGAATATTATTGAAATACGATAAAGAAATGGAATATAAACAATTTATTGCGGTTTTCGTAAATCTCTCTTTCCAAGAAACGTAAATTCCATGTTTGAAAGAGTTAAAATATTAACGGAAAGATTCTCACTAATATTGATTTTATATTCGAGTTTGTGCAATGATATATATTTATATACTAACCGTCTTGATATCAATAAAGTGCGAATATCAATTTAAAAATGTAACTGTACATAATATGAAATTTATATACTAATCGTCATGATATCATCAATAATCCATTTTTAATAAATACTCTCGGTTAGGTAAAAAATAAATATAATAATAATGATAAATTAAATAATAATGATATAATCATGTCAATGATATCTTTGTCAATGTATATGAATTCCAATGTGAATCTATTTAAAAAAATAATAATTTATATATTTATACATATTCATAACTTAAACTATTCAACATATTACAGGTGATGAAAATGGATTTAATCTCTTTAATAATATGCACCCTATTTGTTGTTTTAATAATCCCCACAATTATATCGACATCATATCATCAATATATTCTTCGACGAAAACTCAAAAACATTCCTGTATATGGCAGATTTCCTTTTGGCGTGACATTTGAATTATTAAAACTGACAAATTATGGTAAAGAACTTTATAAATAAGATTGTTCTTATGTTTTGATAGATATCATTTATATATTTTTACCAAAAAAATTTGAAACAAGATACTCGTCATTTATTTTAGATTAGTGTAATATGTAAATAATCAGTATAAAAATAAAAATTAATACTAAATCTGATTATATGCTTTACAGAACGAATACAATGGTTTATACAACGTATGCTTCAATTTAAAGAAGGAATTTTCGTATATTGGATAGGCATGAATCCCTTCATTAATCTCTATAAACCTGAATTATTAAAAGTAAGAGTAAAAAGTATCTTTCTAAAAATATCAGTTATTACATTTTTTGTAATGACAAATCTATAAATACATGATAATTTGTTATTGAGAGAAAGTGAAACTACTTGCAATAGAGTAAATTTTTATAAATGCTTTATTAAATATTATGTTATATTAATATTAAATAATACAATTATTATTAAAAAGTTTCACAATATATTTATACGGAGAAAATAAATTTTCTCAGTTATTAGTGACATAATTGATATAATTGCATACATATGAAAAATAGTTAAATTGCTATTATAATGAATTATTTAATATTATAACAAAATTTTTTTTCTTTATAATAAAAAAAATTTTTTTAAATAAATATTTATTTTAAAATATAGATCTGCAATTGAAAATAATCTATTTCTAGTATATGATTTTCCTATTTATCATTTTGATGATTGTAAAATAGAAAATAATATGTTATTATGCATTATATGTATATTTATTTGTTCATTATATGTATATTTATTTGTTCATTATGTGTATATTTATTTGTAATAATATGTACATTTCAGTGAAACAATTTTGTTTGTGTGCGTGCGTGTGTGCATATGTGTGTGTGTGTGTCGTATTCTGTGTCACTGTTTATGTAATAACTGGTCAAAATTTGCTATAGACGTATATATGTAAAAGAAAATATCATCATAATGTACGCTGACTCAGTATACTTTTCGTTCTACATAAGAGATACAAAGGTACATTAAGTTAGTTTTTAGATAACAGTGCTAAAAATATGAATCAAGACTACCTGTATTAAAGAGAAAATTTGTTATTAGACTAAGAAATAATGCATGCATCTATTTTATTTGTCTTTTATTTTACTGGCATTATCAATTTCTTTGATTTTTTTAGCAATTTAGGCATTATCAATTTCTTTGATATTTTTAGCACTGTTATCTAAAAACTAACTTAATGAACCTTTGTATCTCTTATGTCTTTATTATGTCTTTCGAGAAAGATAGTTGAAGTCAAAATTAAATTTTCAAATTAATGTCCCTTTAGCAATCTAATCTCAATTATCAGTTATATCTTTAAAATATTATATAGAATTCTTAATCTAATGATACATCGAGAAAAACATTATTGAATAACAAAAAGAATTGAATATACAAAATTTTTTACATACGAAGCTGTTTCTAAAAGAAATTAAAAATTTCAAGAAAAGACATTTTATATAATATAATAAATGATAAATTATTAAACGGTTCCATTATTTTTAAATTTATTTTCATAGATTATTATGCCTAGCACAGTAAATATCAAGAAAGGACATCCATATGAATTGACGGAATCTTGGTTAGGCAAAGGACTTCTAACTTCTACAGGTAAATCCATAATCTTTTCTATCTATTTTTCATAGAATATTTTTAATATCTAGTTAAACATGAAAAGTAATTCGAATTTATATTATATTATGCATTTTTGATGTATGATTATTCTCAAAAAGATTTTAAATAAATTAAAAATACGAAAAAAACTAAGAAACGAAAAAGTAAAATTTTACTCTAATACTACTATGTAAATTTGTATATACAGGGTGATTCAAAATAACCCCTGTGTCCGTGAAATGACACATTGTTGAGTCAATTCTAAGACGATTTTTCATTTTGCAAAATTTCGTCCGAAGCTTAGTTTTCGAATTATTAAAGAAAGAAGTTAACGCATGACGGGTCGGATACAAGAGGCAGGCAAGGGTGACGCGAGACCCGTCAGACGCGGGCGCTTACGCGGGGCGCCTGCTGCGATCAGCTGATCGCTATACACACAGACACACATGCGACACATACATTCTCTCTCTGTCTGCTGTCTGTCTGTCTGTCTTTCTCTCTTTCTCTCTTTCATTCGCTCACTCTCTCTCACGTGTATTTTTTTTTTTTTTTTTTTTTTTTTTACGAGAGGGGAAAATGCATTTTATGCATACCCACCGGTCGATCCAGTGAGTTATGTGGGACTCGAGTACCAAGTCGAATTACCAACTCGGTACTCCCTACCCACTAAAAACCCCTCTCTTTTCGCGAATTTTCTTTGACACACTGTCCCTCTGTCCTTCCCGAGATCCGTTTTCACATAACGTTAAAAAATAGTTATTATTACCTTGTTCGATGACTTCTGATGTATTGCTGTAATTGCTTGAAGGAGAAATGAATTTTCCGATAGATCGTACGTTCTCAAATTTAACGTAGATATCACGTTGCACAAGACAGAAATCCACACTAAATTATTAACTGAAAGTTTTTCTTCTTTTATGCACTGCATTCTTTTATAAACTTTAACGTAATCACATTTATTTATTCACTCGATGAGACGAGAAATTTACTGATGACTCTATCACTAATCACTGTCGAATAATAACTGTTGGCGATTAAAAATCACTCGATGAAAGAAACACGCGCGGACACGTTACTACACGACGCGACAATGCGACGATAATTACTCGGCGACTGCAAGTACCGCTGCTTCCTTGTCATGGTAGGTTGCGGTAGGTTAAGGTACTACTGGCGCTATCGAACGCGATCATGTGTTCGATTGAAGAATGCGTGGTAGACGTAAAGAATAAACATTTAACATATTAATATTATTATCATGAATGTGTGTGATGTCCATACATCGTATGATATCTATTTAAAAATTAATTAGATTAAATAAGTGTTTTTAAAATATTTATTACTTTTATACACCCATATTAAATATTAATATTAAATATTTATTTAATTATTTTATCTATATTATTTACTATTTTATTTAACTATTTTATTTAACTATTTTATCTTTAACTATTCTATTTATTTATTTATCTATTTCATCTATTTATTTTTAACTATTTATTATCAATGACCGATTTTCGATCATTGATAATAAATAGTTAAAAATAAATAGATGAAATAGATAAATAAATAAATAGAATAGTTAAAGATAAAATAGTTAAATAAAATAGTTAAATAAAATAGTAAATAATATAGATAAAATAATTAAATAAATATTTAATATTAATATTTAATATGGGTGTATAAAAGTAATAAATATTTTAAAAACACTTATTTAATCTAATTAATTTTTAAATAGATATCATACGATGTATGGACATCACACACATTCATGATAATAATATTAATATGTTAAATGTTTATTCTTTACGTCTACCACGCATTCTTCAATCGAACACATGATCGCGTTCGATAGCGCCAGTAGTACCTTAACCTACCGCAACCTACCATGACAAGGAAGCAGCGGTACTTGCAGTCGCCGAGTAATTATCGTCGCATTGTCGCGTCGTGTAGTAACGTGTCCGCGCGTGTTTCTTTCATCGAGTGATTTTTAATCGCCAACAGTTATTATTCGACAGTGATTAGTGATAGAGTCATCAGTAAATTTCTCGTCTCATCGAGTGAATAAATAAATGTGATTACGTTAAAGTTTATAAAAGAATGCAGTGCATAAAAGAAGAAAAACTTTCAGTTAATAATTTAGTGTGGATTTCTGTCTTGTGCAACGTGATATCTACGTTAAATTTGAGAACGTACGATCTATCGGAAAATTCATTTCTCCTTCAAGCAATTACAGCAATACATCAGAAGTCATCGAACAAGGTAATAATAACTATTTTTTAACGTTATGTGAAAACGGATCTCGGGAAGGACAGAGGGACAGTGTGTCAAAGAAAATTCGCGAAAAGAGAGGGGTTTTTAGTGGGTAGGGAGTACCGAGTTGGTAATTCGACTTGGTACTCGAGTCCCACATAACTCACTGGATCGACCGGTGGGTATGCATAAAATGCATTTTCCCCTCTCGTAAAAAAAAAAAAAAAAAAAAAAAAAAATACACGTGAGAGAGAGTGAGCGAATGAAAGAGAGAAAGAGAGAAAGACAGACAGACAGACAGCAGACAGAGAGAGAATGTATGTGTCGCATGTGTGTCTGTGTGTATAGCGATCAGCTGATCGCAGCAGGCGCCCCGCGTAAGCGCCCGCGTCTGACGGGTCTCGCGTCACCCTTGCCTGCCTCTTGTATCCGACCCGTCATGCGTTAACTTCTTTTTTTAATAATTCGAAAACTAAGCTTCGGACGAAATTTTGCAAAATGAAAAATCGTCTTAGAATTGACTCAACAATGTGTCATTTCACGGACACAGGGGTTATTTTGAATCACCCTGTATGTATACCTTGATAAAAAAAAGAAAACACATTTTTTTCTCACATCCACATCTCCAATTACTTATGTAATTTATGTGACTGATTTTATGTTAATAATAATTATTCAAATTGGCAAGCTTCATTAACATTACTAAGTTGTGCAATTTTTCTTATCCGAGATTATAAATATTCACTGGCGATATGCAAAAAAGATAAATAACGAAATAAGAAAACCCATAATAATATAACCCATAATAATATATATTTTCATTTTTACTTATTTACAAATATGTATGCGTATATCTGGCATATGATATTTTTAATAAATAAATGTACTGTTCGACACTATTTTTCACAGGAAAACAATGGTTCCATGATAGAAAGTTGATCGGGCCAACGTTCCATTTTAGTATATTAGATCAGTTTGCCGTGATTATGTCCGAAAAAGCAGAAATCTTGATAAAATGTCTCGAGAAGGAGATAGCAAAGAATCCAGAGAAGGCTATCGATATTTTTCCTTTCGCTAATAATGCTGCTCTTCATGTTATATGTGGTAATAAATAAGTAAATATATATATATATATATATATATATATATATCTTATTATTATAATATTTATAATATTTCTCTTGAACATAAAAGAGTTTCATTAATATATGCTGTAGTAGGAAGCTAACTGAAACTAAGTAGGAAGCTATTAATTGAACTAAGAGCTAGGATATGAAAGACTTGTCAAGTACTAAATTTTAATTTTATTAAATCAATAAATTCATTCATTGTAATAATAAGTTGATTGCTTATTTATTTATTTATTTTTCTATTAAAACAACGGTTAAATATGTTTATTAGAAAAAAAGATTAATATATTTTAACATTAAATTTTGATAATTATAAATATAAATTTCATTTCTTTTTTGAAACAAGCAGTGTAGAATACTTTGAGAGATTTATGAGTTAATAAATTCATTAAGTTATCATTTTGCAGAAACGGCAATGGGTGTGGATGTACATGCTCAAGAAGAGGAAACCAAGTATACTGCTATGATACATAGGTTCGAAAAATCATGAGTTATAAGTTAATTTATTAATAATAAAATATAATAATTGACAACATTACTGACTTATTAAGAAAATTTTCTAATAATTAATAACATATTTTATAATTAATTCATAAACATAATAATATGCTATCATGTAGGTTTGACGTTTTAATCATATTTTTAGAGGTTCGAAATTAATTATGGAGCGATTCTATCGACCATGGCTTTGGCCAGATTGGCTCTACAATTTAGTGTCTCAAGGAAAGGAATATAAATCAGTGATTAATATAATCCATAAGTTTACAGGAGAGGTACGCGCAAGAAAAACAACACTAACGATGTATTAAGATATCGGCAGAATTTTATTAAATTAATTATTAAATCTATTTTTTTTTCCTTGTTCAGATGAATCCATCAAATTTACAAAAGAATTAAATTTCAGGTATTACGTAAGAAAAAGATTACACGACAATCGCAAAACAGTTTTACCAAAACGGAAAGTGAAAATGATGAACTTGATATAAGTGATTATAAAATTATAATTATACATATACATATGTTCTAAGCTGATGTAAATTTTTGAAATATTCTTATGAAATTTGTTTTATTAGCCAAGCGGAAGAGGAAAGCTTTTTTGGATCTATTACTAGATCAGAATGAGAAGGATGAAGCTCCGTTAACCGATGATGAATTGCGGGCGCAAGTCGATACATTCATGTTCGAGGTAAGAGAAAAAATCTTTGAAATTAAAGTCGAAACTCTTTCTCATCAGGTGTTATAATTTAATTACAAATGAGTGTTATAAAATAGTAAGAATATACATATAATGATATATAAAATAGTAAGATTATATAATGATATAGGGTCACGACACAACTGCGGTTGCGATAACTTGGACGCTCTTTCTTTTGGGCAATAATCTAGAGCATCAAGAAAAAGTTCATGAAGAACTCGATGAAATTTTCAAAGATTCAGAAACACCAGCTACCATAAAGGAACTGTCGCAATTAAAATACCTCGATAGGGTCATAAAGGAAACTCTCAGAATATATCCAAGTGTACCCGTGATCACAAGAAAATTAGTAGAAGATGTAAAAATGGGTATAAGACTTTTTTTTATTAATATTAAGATAAAGGAAAACTTTTAAGATATTCATATTAATTTTTAAATTTGTAAAATTTATTATTATTAAACTATACTTTCAATTACAAAATGAAGATAATATATTTCTATTGAGACAAGTACCATTTTTTATTTATTAGAAACTAAATAAATACAACAAAAGATCAATGAATTAAAAATCTTCTTTAAATTAAAGTCTTTAATTTGCGACAGAATTCAAAAAATAATAAAATAATAGTATAAAATTTTATTTATCATTTATGCCGTATGTTTTAAATTCTCCAAAAAAATACCTTTATTACATAATAGACTTATTGCAATAGAATTATTATCACATACAGATTATATGTTGTAGATTTAACAATATATGTTGTGGATTTTACATAAAAGTGTCAATTTTTATATGGATTACGAAAGTATAATTTTTTTTACTGCAAACTCAATTACATATATATATATATATATATATATATATATATATGTATATATATATTATATATATTATTAACATATAATATATATATATATATATATATATATATATATAACATATATATACATATATATATATATGTTATATATATTATTAACATAAAATTTTATGATAATTTTATGATAAGTGTGAGAAGGGAACGAAATACAGCCTATAATATATTTTTTTAGGTGATTATATGCTCCCAAAAGATATTACAGTTGTTTTGGCAATTGTATTAGTGCATTTAAATCCGGAAGTTTGGCCAGATCCAAAAAAGTTCGATCCTGATCGCTTTCTTCCGGAAAATTCAAAACATAGAAATCCGTATGCCTACATTCCATTTAGCGCCGGACCAAGAAACTGCATCGGCCAGAAATTTGCTTTACTCGAAGAGAAAACAATGTTAACAGCTATTCTAAGAAAGTGGAGAATAAAAAGTGTAAAAAAGCCAGATGCAATTGAATACGGGGCTACTATTATTTTCCGACCAAGCGAAGAAATATGCATCCATTTCACGCCAAAGAAATAATTAATTTATAAGCAAATATTCATGTTTATCTTTATCGTAATCTTTATTATCTTTCTCGAATTTTAAAATATGAATATTTCCTCGTTGTTTTTATTGTAGATATAGCATGCTATTGTACACTGCATTTTAATAAATAGATTGAGATGTACGTTATATGAAATATATATTTTAACATCACGAAACATCCAGCAAATATGTAAATTACTATTATATAATTAAAATTTAAAGGATTATAAATAATTTGTGAACATTTATTTCGCAAATGTTGTTTTAATAGCAAAATATTAATATATGTAAAAATGTTGTTTACATATATATATGTAAATATATATATATATGTAAATATATATATATATGTATATATATATATATATATATATACACATGTGTATGTGTGTGTGTGTGTATATTTTATATAAATAAAAGCAGCATATAAACGCACATATTTAAATTGATATAATAATTATGACTGAATGAAATTTAAATTTAATATATATAAAAATTTTCTTAGGATTAGTTTCTGAATCCTATTTTCATTTTCTCATTCTCTATCTGTTTTGTAGTTTATGTATTATCTACGTCTGCGCCTAGCCAGCCCACCGGTATTGGGCAAATGTAATAAAAAAATTATATAATAACTAACATTAATTATTATCAAATTCATAAAAAGAAATTTTGCGCTCATTTAGCAAAAAGAATTTTGTTTGTATTGTCTTCAGAGTGTGTCTCTCTCTCTGAAGAAAACACAATTTCTTACATTCTAAATTTTGCAAAAATTCATAATTCGGAAAAATTTTAAAAAGTCAGATTGCATATTTTCTATATTTCAGTGTCTCTACATATAATTATTATCAAAACTGTCATTTAACATCTAATTTATCATTTCGGCTAGAAGAAAGCGTTTTTTATTATTATGGGTCAAAGATGATTAAACATTAGGTCATGATGGATATAAGTACAGATATCTAATCTAATAGACGTCTCTGACGTCTGATACGAGAAAAGCATCCGCTAGTTAGATGTCCAATTTCATTTACATTCGTCCGTTTGCGGACGAATGTAAATGAAATTGGACATCTTGTTATTTTCTTATTATTGGACATCTTATTATTTCTTATAATTGACATCTTATTAATTTCTTATTATTGAATAATAATAATACATAAAATTAATTATTTTATTACATAATAATTACTAATGCACTGAGAAAAAAATAATGTTAAATCAATAACATCAGTGTAATTCAAATTTATTTTATTTATTCAATAACATTATTAATCAGATCATGCTTTCGATTTAAGAATTGACGTATTGATTTAATTAATAATGTTCTTGAATTAATAAATTAAATTCCAATTATACGTCGATATTGATTTAACATTATTTTTTTTTCAATGCATTTAACAGAGAATTTATCAGAATTCAGTATAAAAATAATTACAATAGTTCGATAAAACATACAATAAACTGACTTTCAACAAAACTCTAGTAATTATACTGATAATATATTTACCGATGAAAGTAAGTAATTATGTGAAATAAATTTGTGCGAAAGATTAAACTGACATAACATGTATGTACGCACGATAAAAAATTCAATGACATGTTGAACATATATAAACAATTATTTCATATCTTAATCAGAATTAACAATAAATATATCTTATTTTAATTATTGCTGTATAACCTTTAAATATCGAAAAAACTCGGTCCATATATTGGTTTTTACCTGCGTATTGAAATTGCAAGCTGAGCATGTTTATTGGAGCCTCGATATTGGATCTTCCGAAAAAATTAAAAGAAAATAGAATAAGAGTTATCAAACAAAGTGAAGCCTATATAACTAACACATATATTTCTAAATCACGATTTTATTCTAAATCGCGATTTTATTTTATGTTTATCAACAGTGTGTGTGTGCGTGGTGGTGGTGCGTGGTGGTGTGTGCGTGCGTGCGTGCGTGCGTGCGTGCGTGCGTGCGTGGTGCGTGGCGTGCGTGCGTGCGTGCGTGCGTGCGTGCGTGCGTGCGTGCGTGCCGTGCGTGCGTGCGTGCGTGCGTGTGCGTGCGTGCGTGCGTGCGTGCGTGCGTGCGTGCGTGCGTGCGTGCGTGCGTGCGTGCGTGCGTGGCGTGCGTGCGTGCGGTGCGTGCGTGCGTGCGTGCGTGCGTGCCGTGCGTGCGTGCGTGGCGTGCGTGCGTGCGTGCGTTGCGTGCGTGCGTGCGTGCGTGCGTGGCGTGCGTGCGTGCCGTGCGTGCGTGCGTGCGTGCGTGCGTGGTGCGTGCGTGCGTGCGTGCGTGCGTGCGTGGCGTGCGTGCGTGCGTGCGTGCGTGGCGTGCGTGCGTGCGTGCGTGCGTGCGTGCGTGCGTGCGTGCGTGCGTGCGTGCGGTGCGTGCGTGCGTGCGTGGCGTGCGTTGCGTGCGTGCGTGCGTGCGTGCGTGCGTGCGTGTGCGTGCGTGCGTGCGTGCGTGCGTGCGTGCGTGCGTGCGTGCGTGCGTGCGTGCGTGCGTGCGTGCGTGCGTGCGTTGCGTGCGTGCGTGCGTTGCGTGCCGTGCGTGCGTGCGTGCGTGCGTGCGTGCCGTGCGTGCGTGGCGTGCGTGCGTGGTGTCTGCGTGCGTCGCGTGCGTGCGTGCGTGCGTGCGTTCGTGGCGTGCCGTGGTGCGTGCGTGCGTGTCGTGCTGTTGTCGTGCGTGTGGTGTTGTGTGTGTGTGTTGTGTTGTTGTGGTGTGTGTGTGTTAGATGTGATTGATTGCTGATAAATAATTACATGAAGAAAAATTATGTTTACATTTTCGTCGAAAGTTATTACATCTTTGTCGTAAAATTCAGAATCCCGATTTCAACGATGAACAGTTGATTCATGTAGCTCATAATTAAAAAAATTTTAATTATTAAAAAACTCGACGCTGCCAAACTTATTTGTATATTATTCAGCAGTATAATATTTACATATCTAGTTTCGTAGTACACATATAAATGTATCTACATTTTTCGGATGTAATATTTTATGCAAATACGAACAAAATACTTTGACGCAAATTATTTTGTAATTGAAATAAAATACTCGTACATTGAATTATATCATTTAATAGAATTCGATTATGTAATTTTAATGCAGACCATAAACAGCGCCGCCCTTGTTATTTTTAGATTGCATTGCGAAAAGCTTATTTCGATTAATAATAAGTAAAATGCATCATCTCGATTATATCTTGAGAATAAAAATCCAGAAAAGGATAATGCTTTGTCCATTAATTTTTTTACATGCATATATACATATATGTAAGATTTCAATGTATAAAATTGCTCCAGTCTGTAAAATAAAAAAATAAAATGAACATTTTTTTCTCTTTTACTATCTATTAGCAACGCATATATTTGTAATAGTAATTTAAAAATTTAAACATGTACACGTTTATTATATTTGTTCAGATACGCACTTTGTTATTTTTGAAAAATTTTTGTTCCTTTATTGCATTTATCGAATGATAATGTTATACGCGAGAAAGCATAAATGTTTCTTAAACAAATACATTAGTATAAGTTGGCTTTTTTATATGTCTTATTATTTGCGTTTATTAAATTGTACCAAAAAAATCATCCTTTTCATTATCTTGCATCTTTTTTAATGCACGTCTTTGTTTTTTACGTATTCAAAAGTAGACTATACGGAGTGTTCTAAAATGGTATGTAAAAAATGTAAGGAGATATTCCTCACACCTGAAGGATGAAAAAATGTTATATGGATATAGGTGCGGGAATGTTTATTTCAGGAGTTATATTGAAAATACTGTTAGCTGTATTACTTACACGCAGAAAAATTTAGGATTAATTATTGCAGACGACAATCGTTTACTTAATCTTATTTACATTTGATTTTAATGTGACCTTGAGTATGTTATAATAAATGTTGAAAATGTTGACTATTTTCCTGAATACAAGCAGTGACATGTCGACGCATTAATTCACAGACACGTTCCAAAATGTCTGGCGTACAGCGGATTGTCTCGCAACCTGCAGTGATGATACGGTTATGAAGATTTCGAATATCACGCACTGGTGGCATTTTTGTCTATAATAATTAATCCTAAATTTTTCCTTGTGTAAATAATACAGCTAACAGTATTTTTAAAATAACTCCTGAAATAAGCATTTCCGCACCTATATCCATATATATATTTTTTTTCATCCTTTAGGTGTGTGAGGAATATCTCTTAAATTTTTGACGTACATTTTAGAACACCCTGTGTAATAATAGACTATTTAATAATCAATCGAAATATACACAACTATTTATTAACAAAATGAAAAAGTCTACATAAATAAAATCTATGAAATGAAATGTCATTAGTTCTCTCAATCAATCTACATTATCGAAAATCACCAAATGGAGTTGCATATAAAAAATTAATTGTTTTGACAAAGTTTACAATAAAAATATTTACGGTAACTTCTCGCTAATTATTTCATAATTTAATATGAATAATTATTAATTAATATTAATAATTATTATAATTAATATTAATAATATTAATTAATTATTATTGAAAGAAGAGAAATTACGGAACAAAAAATATATAAAATTGTGTATTGTTTTTTCTTCCTCGATTATAAAAAATATAACTGTAATATAATAAAATTTGTAATTTCACTAGATTGTTTTCGGTTAGTTATTAAGATTTAATTAATCATATTACTTAATTATTTATGTGCAATTTTAATGTACCTAGTCAAGTCGCACTCCCGTGCATATTGTAGTAATTTGGGACATAAAACCTTTTTCTTTCAAGCTCTTCATAAGATTACCAACTTTATTTTTGTGAAATACTGATGCATGATAATTGGGCAGTAATAGAATTATTACCTTACTAGCTCCATCTACTGTGAGTTTCTTTTTGAATCTACAAGTGTTTGCAATTGAACAAATAGTATCAAAATTTGAATGCGACAAATCCAAATTCCATAGCAAATCTTGATTCAAGGAAAGGTTAGTCTGCAAAACATTAAGAAATTTAAATAAAAAAACAACAATTTTTATTTTTGAATAATGATGTATGCGAGATTATTATAAATGCAAAAACAACTATATCAAACTACATACAATGAAATAATTCGCAAAGAAATGAAACAAGACTTGCCTGTAGATTTTCATGTAATCCTTCGAGTAATTGTAACTCCATGTTTGCTCTGTGAACCCTGATACCTCTTATACGGAGTGTTGAATCTATATGCGATATAGCATTAATCTTGTTTAAATGGACATCGACGGCGTACCTATATCTATATTTCATGTTGATCAATTATTGCATTTTACCTAGGCAAATTTTTGCATCAATCAGCATAATATATATTTTTGGCGTATTTATGATTTCACTCTTTAGGTTAGCAGTTCTCTATATTGAAATGCTGTTACACGACCGTGTGTGCACGCACAGAAAAAAAGGACATTCTTATTTTGAAAATATATTTAGTTTTATCATGGAAATCTTGAAATGAGATTATATTGCGTTAATTAAAGAAGAATATAATTGCTTGAATAAAATTGCTTACTTGAATGAAGCCATTTTATATAGTTCAATCGAAAAAAATATATTCTCATGATTTAAGATTTAATTTTCTTGAATGGAAAAGAAAATCTTGGCTAGAAAATAACATTTTTAAATCAAAGATTATAATTTTCTTAAAGTAGAATGAAATAATTATATATTCTTGAGATGACAATTACAATATTAAAATAAGACTATAATATTGTTAAAATTTAAAATTATTAAATTCTTCCAAGAAGATTAATTGTTGAGTATATACGAAACAATGAACGCGTTAGTTTAAGTATATAAGTTTTGATTTAACACTTTTTTTTTTCAGTGCACGATGTGATCCTGCTTGAACTCCGGTCATCATTTTCTCAAAGTACATCACGAAATTCGTTCCGGAGTAAATTCATTGTGGTCACCTTTCTGCAGACATGACCAACGTAAAAAGCATCCTGTGAGATATATCGGGAACTGATGCAGCGTTCGTTGTTAATCGTGTGGTCAAATGAAAAGATTATATAACGAGTTTCTCGAGGGGATGAGATTTGGAGGTCGTGGCGTGTGGACGTGTCGAGGAGCTCCGCTTTTGAGTGCATATTGTGAAGTATAAAGTGAATTCTTTTTGTCTAAAACTGGACACTGACTGTGAATAGTTACTGCGAATTCTGTGGTATATAAATTGGATATGTTAAACTCCGTTGAAATAAGAATTATTGAAAATACATCATACGCTCCCAATGACGTCAAAGCATGACGTGGCCTTTTGCAAGCCTCATATGCGAATATTCTTAGCCCAGAGGCTACAATTCTAGTCGGAATTTTTTAGTGATTTTGTTCTGATTTTGGAGCTGATCAAGTGAAAAGGCGATGAAAGGGTGAAGGAAGTGGCGGAGTGAAGGATTAATAATAAGGTGTAAAAGGAGCAAGGAAGAAAGTGAGAGGAAGAAAGAGAGGAAGATAAGACAGAAGAAGATAGACAGTAAAAGCGAGGTAGGAGAAAAGGCGGGATTGGGACCTGACTCATAAGGGAAGGCCCGAATCCGGCCATAGAGTAGGAAGGATATAGAGAGGAAAGTGAGGCGAGGTGAAGAACCTGAACCTCAAGCCTAACACACAAGGAAAAGGCCTCGATGGTCATAGAGTATGCAAAGTGAAGACGGGGAAGAGACACCGAGGAAGAACGAAACAAGGAACGAGGAACAGGAGGAAGTAACCAGAGGGGAAGAAGGAAGAGACGTTCGGAACACCGTTAGTGGAAAGAGGGAAAAGAGCGAACTCATTCACTGCGGGGGAGGGTAGTGCAAGAAGGAGGGGAAGACCAAGAAAGGGGGCAGAACACACACGGGATATTGGTGAGTTTTTGAATAGGAGTTCAAGCAAAAGGAAAATACTGGAAAGCCCGGAAGGGAATAGGACCTGCGGAAAAAAAAGTGCGAAGAAGAAGAGAAGCAAGAAGAAGGGAAGAACAAAAAAAGGAAGAAGAGGAGACAGTAGAAGATTTGCTGAGGGAGTCTGAAAATAGGAAAAAATTAAACAGATCACCAAGAAGAGACAGAATAGTTCAAGTAGAAAGAGAAAATCCTGTGACAGCACAGGAAATCGATGCACTAAACGAAGAGTGGGGAGAGAAAACAGAGTTGAATTCAGAGAAGGAGCGGTCTGAGGGAGAGAGAGAGATGGAGGAGAACTTGATGGAAAAGATAATGGTCGAACTGAGGGAGAGTAGAAGGGAGAGAGAAGAGATAAGGAAAGAAAGACAAGAGGCTCAGGCATTAATAAGAAAAGTGGACAAAAGATGGGAGGAAATGGAGAAGAGGATGCAGGACATGGAGGAGAAGATCAAAGAATTAATAGAGAGGATAGAAGAAAAAGAGAAAAAAGAAGAGGAGGAGAAGGTAAGGGAAAAAGAAGAAGAGAAAAAGAAGATGGAAAATATAGAAAAAGCGATGCAAAAGGTTGAAGAGGAAATAAAGAAGATGAAGGAGATGGAGAGAAAGGATGAGGAACAAGAGAGGAAACAAGAGGAGAAGAAAGAAAAGAAGAGTCAGGATAACGACATGGAGGAAAAAGGTGGGAAGAATGGAACAGGGAAATAAGGAAGAAAAACATCATTATAACAGGAATAAATATAAAGGAGGAGATAAAAAAAGAAATGGTGGAAGAATGGCTTAAGAAGGAGTTAGGGATAGAAATCAGGCTGATAAAGATTTGGATAATAAAAGGAAGAAGAGAATTAGTAGAGGCGCAGTGCAGCAGCAGAGAAGAAAAGGAAAAGATTATGGAGAATAAAAACAGACTAAAAGGAACCAAAATATACATAGATCACGATCTCACATTCAAAGAAAGGAGGAACAGAGAAATAGTATGGAAAAAGGCACGAGAATATAAAGATGAAGGTAAGAACGTAAGAGTAGGATATAATAAAATTATAGTAGAAAATGAAGAACACAGGTTCGATGAATGGAGAGGAAAATTTTTTCGAAAAAGTGAGGAAGATACAAAAAGAGGAAAGAAAGGAATACAGCAAGAAAAACAAGAAAGAAATTAAAATGGTAATTTGGAATATAGCAGGAATGACAGAGAATAAGGAGGATAAATTAGAGTATATAAAGAGATTTGATATAATAGGATTAGTAGAAACTTGGATAATAAAAGAGAAAGAAGAATGGATTAAAGAAAAGCTTAAAGATTTTGATATAGAATGCGTAGAAGCAAGAAAAGATAATAAGAAGGGAAGAGCGAAGGGAGGAATAATCTTAGGCATAAGGAGAGGATTAATGGATGCACAAAGGAGATTAAGAGCGACAGAAGAAGTAATAGCAGTAGAAGTGAAAAAGAAGGAAAAAACCTACAGGATAATTGTCACATACATGAATGAGAAGAAAAAGGAAAACTGGAAAGAAATCAAGAAAGTTTTGGAAGACAATGAGAGGACGATAACTATAATTGGAGGAGATTTCAATGCGAGGATAGGAGAAGAAGAAGGATGGCTAGAGGAAGAAGAAACTTTCAACCTAAGAAGCGAAATGGAGAAGGAAAGAAATAGAAAATCAAGGGATAAAACAGTTAACAAAGAAGGAGAAAAAATGTTGGAGGAAGTAAGAAATAATGGATTGTATATAGCAAACGGTAACATGAATGGAGACGAAGAAGGAGAATTTACATATATAGGCCCAAGAGGTATGACAACGATTGACTACCTGTTAACGAATATAAGCGGGAAAGAAATTATACAGCACATGAAAATTGGAGATAAAATAGAGTCAGATCATATGCGAATAGAAGTAACATGGAAGGAAAAAACAGAAGAGAGGAGAAAGGAGATAAGGAAAGAAATAACGGATTGGACACAGGAAGGAATCAGAAAATATCAAGAAAACCTAAAGGAAGAAGAAATAGTTAGGGCAAAAAACTGGAAAGAACTAAAAGAAATAATAAGGAAAGCTATACCAAAAAAGACAATCGAAGAAAAAGTTAGGAAAGAAAGATGGTACGATAAGGAATGCAGACAGAAAAAGAGAGAACTGAAGAATTTACTAAAGCTCTGCAAGAAGGAAGGAAAAGGGCAGAAGAGATTTTATGAAGCAAGAAAAGAATACAAGAAACTACTGAAGGAGAAGCTAGAGAAGGAAGGAGAAAAAATTATAGAAGAAATGAGAAGGGATAAAACGGAGAAGAAGTTTTGGGAAATCGTAAATCAAAATAGGAATGGAAGAGAAGGAATAGACGAAAACATAAGAAGAGAAGATTGGATAAAACACTTTACAAAACAGTTAGGAGGAACAGAAATAGATATAGGTGAGGAGGGAGAGAGAACTGAGGAGGTGACCAATGAGGAACTGGAAAAAGGCGGAAGCAGAGGAGCGGATTGCAAGATAACAGAAGAGATTACAGAAGAGGAAATTGAAGTGACAATAAGGAAGCTAAAAAAGAAGAAGGCAGTAGGGCCAGACGGAATAGGTAACGAGGCATGGATCTACGGAATTGAAAAGCTAAGAGGAAAAATGAAGGAAATTTTAAATAAAATGTGGAATGGAGGAAAGTTAACAAAAGAATGGAAGGAAGGTATAATAACACCGATATATAAAAAAGGAGACAAGAAAAAAGCGGAAAATTATAGACGAATAACGTTGATGGACACGAGTTATAAAATTTATACAGAAATAATAAGAAGAAAGTTAAGTAAAAATTTAGAAGAGAAAAAAGGTCTTAGTGAGACTCAATTAGGATTTAGGAAGGAAAGAGGCACAATTGATGCGGTATATATCCTAAAGAATGCGATAAATGAATCAATAAGAAGAGAAAAAGGAAAGTTATGCGTGCTATTCGCAGACATGAAAGGAGCATTTGACAGACTAAAAAGGGAAGAAATTTGGAACATGCTGGAGAAAATAGGTATAGAAGAAAATATAACGGAAAGAATAAGGGACATATATACAGGAACAAAGAGCACAATAAAGATAAAGAGAAAAGAGTAAGATCAATGGAACTGAAGAAAGGAGTCAGACAAGGATGCCCCCTCAGCCCGACCTTGTTCAATGTGAGCCTTGCGGATTTGGAAGAGGAGATGAAAAAAGTACAAGAAGGAGGCGTAGTATTAGGGAGAAAGAAAATTTACTCACTGTCATATGCAGACGATGTTGCACTAATGTCCACTACGCCAGAAGGGCTAAAAGAGATGATAGAGAGATTGGGAAAGTATTTGGAAAAAAAAGGCTTGGAATTGAATACGGAAAAGTCAAAGATAATGGTGTTCAGAAAAGGACAAGGAAGGAGAACCAGATTAGAATTCAAATGGAAAGAGGAAGTAATAGAAGAAGTGAAAGAATTTACATATCTGGGATACATAATGAAGGGCAACAGCAGTGATGAAGGACAAATTAAGAAGCTAGAAGGTAAAGCTAAAAGCGTAGTAGGAAGAATTTGGAGCATAGGAGAGAGGAAATTTAAAGAAGATTGGGATAAAAGGATGAGATTATTCGATGCACTAATAGAATCAGTAATGATGTATGGAGCCGAAATTTGGGGATGGAAAGAAAGGAAAGAACTTGAAAGAATACAAAGGAAATATATTAAATGGGTGCTAAAGCTTGACAAGAATACACCGGATTACATAGTGATGAAAGAAACAAACAGGGATGATTTAATAATTAAGATAGGAAAAAGAGCATTAAAATATGAAGAAAAGTTGGAAAAACAAGAAAGAAACACGATCCTGGGAGAATGCTGGAAAATACAAGAGAGAAGAAGAGAAGAAAAAAGCCAAGGAGACAAGAGAGAATTCTTGAAGAAAAGAGGATGGTCAATAGAAAAGTATTGGGAAAATAAAGGTAGGAAAGAGTCAGTGTGGCAAAGATTGGAGGAGAAAGGCAGGGAAATACAGACAAATTATAAAGAAGAAAGGATAAAGGATTCAAGATACGCAGAAGAGATCAAGTACTCTTGGAAGAACACGGAAGGAGATACATGGAGAGAGGCCAAAGACTAAGAAAAGATTAATTAANAAACACAAAGTAAGTTGTGCATAGTTAACAATATGATTTAATAAAAAAACTCATTAAAAAAGATGAACGAATATTTATGGTGAAATGTTTCTTTTCTTTGATTTTTCAAAATTAAGCGTATTATAAAAATATAGCATAATTAAGTAATACTTAATATATTCGTTAAATAAGATTCTATCGTTAAAAAACAGAAAAATTATTATTATTACAATTAAGAATAAATTTTTTTAAGAATATTATTGAAATACGATAAAGAAATGGAATATAAACAATTTATTGCGGTTTCGTAAATCTCTCTTTCCAAGAACGTAAATTCCATGTTTGAAAGAGTTAAAATATTAACGGAAAGATTCCTCACTAATATTGATTTTATATTCGAGTTTGTGCAATGATATATATTTATATACTAACCGTCTTGATATCAATAAAGTGCGAATATCAATTTAAAAATGTAACTGTACATAATATGAAATTTATATACTAATCGGCATGATATCATTAATAATGCATTTTTAATAAATACTCTCGGTTAGGTAAAAAATAAATATAACAATAATGATAAATTTAATAATAATGATATAATCATGTCAATGATATCTTTGTCAATGTATTGAATTCCAATGTGAATCTATTTAAAAAAATAATAATTTATATATTTATACATATTCATAACTTAAACTATTCAACATATTACAGGTGACGAAAATGGATTTAATCTCTTTAATAATATGCACCCTATTTGTTGTTTTAATAATCCCCACAATTATATCGACATCATATCATCAATATATTCTTCGACGAAAACTCAAAAACATTCCTGTATATGGCAGATTTCCTTTTGGCGTGACATTTGAATTATTAAAACTGACAAATTATGGTAAAGAACTTTATAAATAAGATTGTTTTTATGTTTTGATAGATATCATTTATATATTTTACCAAAAAATTTAAAACAAGTACTCTCATTTATTTTAGATTAGTGTAATATGTAAATAATCAGTATAAAAATAAAAATTAATACTAAATCTGATTATATGCTTTACAGAACGAATACAATGGTTTATACAACGCATGCTTCAATTTAAAGAAGGAATTTTCGTATATTGGATAGGCATGAATCCATTCATTAATCTCTATAAACCTGAATTATTAGAAGTAAGAGTAAAAAGTATCTTTCTAAAAATATCAGTTATTACATTTTTTGTAATGACAAATCTATAAATACATGATAATTTGTTATGAGAGAAAGTGAAACTACTTGCAATAGAGTAAATTTTATAAATGCTTTATTAAATATTATGTTATATTAATATTAAATAATACAATTATTATTAAAAATTTCACAATATATTTATACGGAGAAAATAAATTTTCTCAGTTATTAGTGACATAATTGATAAATTGCATACATATGAAAAATAGTTAATTGCTATATAATGAATTATTTAATATTATAACAAAATTTTTTTTCTTTATAATAAAAAAAATTTTTTTAAATAAATATTTATTTTAAAATATAGATCTGCAATTGAAAATAATCTATTTCTAGTATATGATTTTCCTATTTATCATTTTGATGATTGTAAAATAGAAAATAATATGTTATTATGAATTATACGTATATTTATTTGTTCATTATATGTATATTTATTTGTTCATTATGTGTATATTTATTTGTAATAATATGTACATTTCAGTGAAACAATTTTGTTTGTGTGCGTGCGTGTGTGCATATGTGTGTGTGTGTGTCGTATTCTGTGTCACTGTTTATGTAATAAACTGGTCAAAATTTGCTATAAGGATCGTATATACTATGTAAAAGAAAATTATCATCATAATGTACGCTGACTCAGCTACATACTTTTTTTCTACATAAGAGATACAAAGGTACATTAAGTTAGTTTTTAGATAACAGTGCTAAAAATATGAATCAAGACTACCTGAATTAAATAGAAAATTTGTTATTAGACTAAGAAATAATGCATGCATCTATTTTATTTGTCTTTTATTTTACTGGCATTATCAATTTCTTTGATTTTTTTAGCAATTTAGGCATTATCAATTTCTTTGATATTTTTAGCACTGTTATCTAAAAACTAACTTAATGAACCTTTGTATCTCTTATGTCTTTATTATGTCTTTCGAGAAAGATAGTTCAAGTCAAAATTAAATTTTCAAGTTAATGTCCCTTTAGCAATCTAATCTCAGTTATCAGTTATATCTTTAAAATATTATATTGAATGTTTCTTAATCTAATGATACATCGAGAAAAACGTTATCGAATAACAAAAAAAATTGAATATACAGAATTTTTTACATACGAAGTTGTTTCTAAAAGAAATTAAAAATTTCAAGAAAAGACATTTTATATAATATAATAAATGATAAATTATTAAATGGTTCCATTATGTTTAAATTTATTTTCATAGATTATTATGCCTAGCACAGTAAATATCAAGAAAGGACATCCATATGAATTGATGGAATCTTGGTTAGGCAAAGGACTTCTAACTTCTACAGGTAAATCCATAATCTTTTTCTATCTATTTTTCATAGAATATTTTTAATATCTAGTTAAACATGAAAAGTAATTCGAATTTATATTATATTATGCATTTTTGATGTATGATTATTCTCAAAACGATTTTAAATAAACTAAAAATACGAAAAAAACTAAGAGACGAAAAAGTAAAATTTTACTCTAATACTACTATGTAAATTTGTATATATGTATATCTTGATAAAAAAAAGAAAACACATTTTTTTCTCACATCCATATCTCCAATTACTTATGTAATTTATGTGACTGATTTTATGTTAATATTAATTATTCAAATTGGCAAGCTTCATTAACATTACTAAGTTGTGCAATTTTTCTTATCCGAGATTATAAATATTCACTGGCGATATGCAAAAAAGATAAATAACGAAATAAGAAAACCCATAATAATATAACCCATAATAATATATATTTTCATTTTTACTTATTTACAAATATGTATGCGTATATCTGGTATATAAATATCATATGATATTTTTCATATTATATATATAAATAAATGTACTGTTCGACACTACTTTTCACAGGAAAACAATGGTTCCATGATAGAAAGTTGATCGGGCCAACGTTCCATTTTAGTATATTAGATCAGTTTGCCGTGATTATGTCCGAAAAAGCAGAAATCTTGATAAAATGTCTCGAGAAGGAGATAGCAAAGAATCCAGAGAAGGCTATCGATATTTTTCCTTTCGCTAATAATGCTGCTCTTGATGTTATATGTGGTAATAAATAAATAAATAAATAAATATATATATATATATATATATATATATCTTATTATTATGATATTTATAATATTTCTCTTGAACATAAAAGAGTTTCATTAATATATAAGTAGTAGGAAGCTAACTGAAACTAAGTAGGAAGCTATTAATTGAACTAAGAGCTAGGATATGAATAAAGACTTGTCAAGTACTAAATTTTAATTTTATTAAATCAATAAATTCATTCATTGTAATAATAAGTTGATTGCTTATTTATTCATTTATTTTTCTATTAAAACAACGGTTAAATATATTTATTAGAAAAAGAGATTAATTTATTTTAACATTAAATTTTGATAATTATAAATATAAATTTCATTTCTTTTTTGGAACAAGCAGTGTAAATACTTTGAGAGATTTATGAGTTAATAAATTCATTAAGTTATTATTTTGCAGAAACGGCAATGGGTGTGGATGTACATGCTCAAGAAGAGGAAACCAAGTATACTGCTACGATACATAGGTTCGAAAAATCATGAGTTATAAGTTAATTTATTAATAATAAAATATAATAATTGACAACATTACTGACTTATTAAGAAAATTTTCTAATAATTAATAACATATTTTATAATTAATTCATAATCATAATAATATAAATATGCTATCATGTAGGTTTGACGTTTTAATCATATTTTTAGAGGTTCGAAATTAATTATAGAGCGATTCTATCGACCATGGCTTTGGCCAGATTGGCTCTACAATTTAGTGTCTCCAGGAAAGGAATATAAATCAGTGATTAATATAATCCATAAGTTTACAGGAGAGGTACGCGCAAGAAAAACAACACTAACGATGTATTAAGATATCGGCAGAATTTTATTAAATTAATTATTAAATCTATTTTTTTTCCTTGTTCAGATGAATCCATCAAATTTACAAAAGAATTAAATTTCAGGTAATACGTAAGAAAAAGATTACACGACAATCGCAAAACAGTTTTACCAAAACGGAAAGTGAAAATGATGAACTTGATATAAGTGATTATAAAATTATAATTATACATATACATATGTTTTAAGCTGATGTAAATTTTTGAAATATTCTTATGAAATTTGTTTTATTAGCCAAGCGGAAGAGGAAAGCTTTTTTGGATCTATTACTAGATCAGAATGAGAAGGATGAAGCTCCGTTAACCGATGATGAATTGCGGGCGCAAGTCGATACATTCATGTTCGAGGTAAGAGAAAAAATCTTTGAAATTAAAGTCGAAACTCTTTCTTATCAGGTGTTATAATTTAATTACAAATGAGTGTTATAAAATAGTAAGAATATACATATAATGATATATAAAATAGTAAGATTATATAATGATATAGGGTCACGACACAACTGCGGTTGCGATAACTTGGACGCTCTTTCTTTTGGGCAATAATCTAGAGCATCAAGAAAAAGTTCATGAAGAACTCGATGAAATTTTCAAAGATTCAGAAACACCAGCTACCATAAAGGAACTGTCGCAATTAAAATACCTCGATAGGGTCATAAAGGAAACTCTCAGAATATATCCAAGTGTACCCACGATCACAAGAAAATTAGGAGAAGATGTAAAAATGGGTATAAGACTTTATTTTTATTAATATTAAGATAAAGGAAAACTCTTAAGATATTCATATTAATTTGTAAATTTGTAAAATTTATTATTATTAAACTATACTTTCAATTATAAAATGAAGATAATATATTTCTATTGAGACAAGTACCATTTTTTATTTATTAGAAACTAAATAAATACAACAAAAGATCAATGAGTTAAAAATCTGCTTTAAATTAAAGTCTTTAATTTGCGACAGAATTCAAAAAATAATAAAATAATAGTATAAAATTTTATTTATCATTTATGCCGCATGTTTTAAATTCTTCAAAAAAATAACTTTATTACATAATAGACTGATTTCAATAGAATTATTATCACATACAGATTATATGTTGTAGATTTAATAATATATGTTTGGATTTTACATAAAAGTGTCAATTTTTATATGGATTACGAAAGTATAATTTTTTTTACTGCAAACTCAATTACATATATATATATATATATATATATATATATATATATATATATATATTATATATATTATTAACATATAATATATATATATATATATATAACACATATATATATATATATATATATTATATATATTATTAACATAAAATTTTATGATAATTTTATGATAAGTGTGAGAAGGGAACGAAATACAGCCTATAATATATTTTTTTAGGTGATTATATGCTCCCAAAAGATATTACAGTTGTTTTGGCAATTGTATTAGTGCATTTAAATCCGGAAGTTTGGCCAGATCCAAAAAAGTTCGATCCTGATCGCTTTCTTCCGGAAAATTCAAAACATAGAAATCCGTATGCCTACATTCCATTTAGCGCCGGACCAAGAAACTGCATCGGCCAGAAATTTGCTTTACTCGAAGAGAAAACAATGTTAACAGCTATTCTAAGAAAGTGGAGAATAAAAAGTGTAAAAAAGCCAGATGCAATTGAATACGGGGCTACTCTTATTTTCCGACCAAGCGAAGAAATATGCATCCATTTCTCGCCAAAGAAATAATTAATTTATTGGCAAATATTCATGTTTATCTTTATCGTAATCTTTATTATCTTTCTCGAATTTCAAAATATGAATATTTCCTCGTTGTTTTTATTGTAGATATAGCATGCTATTGTACACTGCATTTTAATAAATAGATTGAGATATACGTTATATGAGATATATATTTTAACATCACGAAACATCCAGCAAATATGTAAATTACTATTATATAATTAAAATTTAAAGGATTATAAATAATTTGTGAACATTTATTTCGCAAATGTTGTTTTAATAGCAAAATATTAATATATGTAAAAATGTTGTTTACATATATATATGTAAATATATATAAATATATATATATATATATATATATATATATATATATACACATGTGTATGTGTGTGTGTGTATATTTTATATAAATAAAAGCAGCATATAAACGCACATATTTAAATTGATATAATAATTATGACTGATGAAATTTAAATTTAATATATATAAAAATTTTCTTAGGATTAGTTTCGGAATCCCATTTTCATTTTCTCATTCTCTATCTGTTTTGTAGTTTATGTATTATCTACGTCTGCGCCTAGCCAGCCCACCGGTATTGGGCAAATGTAATAAAAAAATTATATAATAACTAACATTAATTATTATCAAATTCATAAGAAAAAATTTTGCGCTCATTTAGCAAAAAAAATTTTGTTTGTATTGTCTTCAGAGTGTGTCTCTCTCTCTGAAGAAAACACAATTTCTTACATTCTAAATTTTGCAAAAATTCATAATTCGGAAAAATTTTAAAAAGTCAGATTGCATATTTTCTATATTTCAGTGTCTCTACATATAATTATTATCAAAACTATCATTTAACATCTAATTTATCATTTCGGCTCGAAGAAAGCGTTTTTTATTATTATGGGTCAAAGATGATTAAACATTAGGTCATGATGGATATAAGTACAGATATCTAATCTAATAGACGTCTCTGATACGAGAAAAGCATCCGCTAGTTAGATGTCCAATTTCATTTACATTCGTCCGTTTGCGGACGAATGTAAATGAAATTGGACATCTTATTATTTTCTTATTATTGGACATCTTATTATTTTCTTATAATTGGACATCTTATTAATTTCTTATTATTGAATAATAATAATACATAAAATTAATTATTTTATTACATAATAATTACTAATGCACTGAGAAAAAAATAATGTTAAATCAATAACATCAGTGTAATTCAAATTTATTTTATTTATTCAATAACATTATTAATCAGATCATGCTTTCGATTTAAGAATTGACGTATTGATTTAATTAATAATGTTATTGAATTAATAAATTAAATTTCAATTATACGTCGATATTGATTTAACATTATTTTTTTTTCAATGCATTTAACAGAGAATTTATCAGAATTCAGTATAAAAATAATTGCAATAGTTCGATAAAACCTACAATAAACTGACTTTCAACAAAACTCTAGTAATTATACTGATAATATATTTACCGATGAAAGTAAGTAATTATGTGAAATAAATTTGTGCGAAAGATTAAACTGACATAACATGTATGTACGCACGATAAAAAATTCAATGACATGTTGAACATAAATAAACAATTATTTCATATCTTAATCAGAATTAACAATAAATATATCTTATTTTAATTATTGCTGTATAACACCTTTAAATATCGAAAAAACTCGGTCCATATATTGGTTTTTACCTGCGTATTGAAATTGCAAGCTGAGCATGTTCATTGGAGACTCGATATTGGATCTTCCGAGAAAATTAAAAGAAAATAGAATAAGAGTTATCAAACAAAGTGAAGCCTATATAACTAACACATATATTTCTAAATCACGATTTTATTCTAAATCGCGATTTTATTTTATGTTTATCAACAGTGTGTGTGCGTGCGTGCGTGCGTGCGGGCGTGCGTGCGTGCGTGCGTGCGTGCGTGCGTGCGTGCGTGCGTGCGTGCGTGCGTGCGTGCGTGCGTGGTGCGTGCGTGCGTGCGTGCGTGCGTGCGTGCGTGTGTGTGTGTGTGTGTGTGTGTGTGTGTGTGTAAAGTATATTATGTACCGACCAATTCATTCCAATTACAGTCGGTAATTTCTCGCATGATAAAAAAATTATACATCTCTCATCGTCACGTGAACACAGCGCCTCTTTCGTCAAATGTGCGAATCGTACAAAAAAATATGTGAAAAATGTAGCCACGACGGTGACGTTTCTAATCAAAAAGTTTCACATTGAAACTTTGCATCGTTATATTTCTGCTTATAGAGCATATAGAGCAAAAATAAAGACACTTTCCTTATATAAATCGAACTCAAGCAATTGATTGAACCTAATAAGAATTTGATTGATTCAACGGTTATTGAGAACCGATAATATGCATTACTCGCAACTTAGCCATTCGCATAAACACGGTGTGTCTTGCGCCTGAGTGATGACTCGACTTCAAGACACTACCGTGTCTCTTGATTATAAAATAATTTACGTCAAAGTATGTTTTCTTTGTATTTGTATAATTTGCGTCTTGATCGTTACTGATTTCGTTTTAATAATAATAGCAGCGCTCTGAAATCGTGAATCTAAACATTGATTACAATCTATTGAACGTTCTTTTTTTCTTTAATATATTTTAATAAGAAAATATTCACAAAACTTACACGTAATTTGGAAATTTGAAAATGGTATATTATTTGTAATGTGTAAAAGTTAAATAAATTGTTATTATTTGTACTGATGCAATTTATGTGATATTTACATATCTAGTTTCGTAGTACACATATAAATGTATCTACATTTTTCGGATGTAATATTTTATGCAAATACGAACAAAATACTTTGACGCAAATTATTTTGTAATTGAAATAAAATACTCGTACATTGAATTATATCATTTAATAGAATTCGATTATGTAATTTTAATGCAGACCATAAACAGCGCCGCCCTTGTTATTTTTAGATTGCATTGCGAAAAGCTTATTTCGATTAATAATAAATAAAATGCATCATCTCGATTACATCTTGAGAATAAAAATCCAGAAAAGGATAATGCTTTGTCCATTAATTTTTTTACATGCATATATACATATATGTAAGATTTCAATGTATAAAATTGCTCCAGTCTGTAAAATAAAAAAATAAAATGAACATTTTTTTCTCTTTTACTATCTATTAGCAATGCATATATCTGTAATAGTAATTTAAAAGTTTAAATATGTACACGTTTATTATATTTGTTCAGATACGCACTTTGTTATTTTTGAAAAATTTTTGTTCCTTTATTGCATTTATCGAATGATAATATTATACGCGAGAAAGCATAAATGTTTCTTACACAAATATATATAGTATAAGTTGGCTTTTTTATATGTCTTATTATTTGCGTTTATTAAAATGTACCAAAAAAATCATCCTTTTCATTATCTTGCATCTTTTTTAATGCACATCTTTGTTTTTTACGTATTCAAAAGTAGATTATACGGAGTGTTCTAAAAAGGTATGTAAAAAATGTAAGGAGATATTCCTCACACCTGAAGGATGAAAAAATGTTATATGGACATAGGTGCGGGAATGCTTATTTCAGGAGTTACATTGAAAATATTGTTAGCTGTATTACTTACACGCAGAAAAATTTAGGATTAATTATTGCAGACGACAATCGTTTACTTAATCTTATTTACATTTGATTTTAATGTGACCTTGAGTATGTTATAATAAATGTTGAAAATGTTCACCATTTTCCTGAATACAAGCAGTGACACGTCGACGCATTGATTCACAGACACGTTCCAAAATGTCTGGCGTACAACGGATTGTCTCGCAACCTGCAGTGATACGGTTATGAAGATTTCGAATATCACGCACTGGTGGCATTTTTATCTATGATAATTAATCCTAAATTTTTCCTTGTATAAATAATACAGCTAACAGTATTTTTAAGATAACTCCTGAAATAAGCATTTCCGCACCTATGTCCATATATATATTTATTTTCATCCTTCAGGTGTGTGAGGAATATCTCCTTAAATTTTTGACGTACATTTTAGAACACCCTGTGTAATAATAGACTATTTAATAATCAATCGAAATATACCCAACTATTTATTAACAAAATGAAAAAGTCTACAAAATAAAATCTATGAAATGAAATGTCATTAGTTCTCTCAATCAATCTACATTATCAAAAATCACCAAATGGAGTTGCATATAAAAAATTAATTGTTTTGACAAAGTTTACAATAAAAATGTTTACTGTAACTTCTCGCTAATTATTTCATAATTTAATATAAATAATTATTAATTAATATTAATAATTATTATAATTAATATTAATAATATTAATTAATTATTATTGAAAGAAGAGAAATTAAGGAACAAAAAATATATAAAATTGTGTATTGTTTTTTCTTTCTCGATTATAAAAAATATAACTGTAATATAATAAAATTTGTAATTTCACTAGATTGTTTTCGGTTAGTTATTAAGATTTAATTAATCATATTACTTAATTATTTATGTGCAATTTTAATGTACCTAGTCAATTCGCACTCCCGTGCATATTGTAGTAGTTTGGGATATAAAACCTTTTTCTTTCAAGCTCTTCGTAAGATTATCAACTTTATTTTTGTGAAATGATGCATGATAATTCGGCGATAATAGAATTATTACCTTTCTAGCTCCATCTACTGTGAGTTTCCCCTTGAATCCACTTCAGTTTGCAATTGAAAAAATAGTATCGAAATTTGAATGCGACAAATCCAATTCCATAGCAAATATTGATTCAAGGAAAGGTTAGTCTGCAAAACATTAAGAAATTTAAATAAAAAAACAACAATTTTTATTTTTGAATAATGATGTATGCGAGATTATTATAAATGCAAAAACAACTATATCAAATTATACAATGAAATAATTCGCAAAGAAATGAAACAAGACTTGCCTGTAGATTTTCATGTAATCCTTCGAGTAATTGTAACTCCATATTTGCTTTGTGAACTCTGATACCTCTTATACGGAGTGTTGAATCTATATGCGATATGTCATTAATCTTGTTTAAATGGACATCGACGGCGTTGCTACATCTATATGTCATGTTGACCAATTATTGCATTTTATCTAGGCAAATTTTTGCATCAATCAGCATAATATTTCTGGTGTATTTATGATTTCACTCTGGGTTAGTAGTTCTCTATATTGAAATGCTGTTGCACGACCGTGTGTGCACGCACAGAAAAAAAGGACATTCTTATTTTGAAAATATATTTAGTTTTAACATGGAAATCTTGAAATGAGATTATATTGCGTTAATTAAAGAAAAATATAATTGCTTGAATAATTGCTTACTTGAATGAAGCCATTTTATATAGTTCAATCGAGAAAAATATATTCTCATGATTTAAGATTTAATTTTCTTGAATGGAAAAGAAAATCTTGGATAGAAAATAACATTTTTAAATCAAAGATTATATATACGAAACAATGAACGCGTTAGTTTTAGTATATAAGTTTTGATTTAACACTTATTTTTTTTCTGTGCACGATGTGATCCTGCTTGAACTCCGGTATCATTTCCTCAAAGTACATCGAAATTCGTTCCAATTCTTCCGGAATAAATTCATTGTGGTCATCTTTCTGCAGACACGACCAACGTGAAAAGCATCCTGTGAGACATATCGGGAACTGATGCAGCGTTCGTTGTTAATCGCTAGGTCAAATGAAAAGATTATATAACGAGTTTCTCATTTTGGGTGATAACCCATAAGAGGAAAAAGATAATTTGTAAGCTAACTCTCTACTCAAATGTTCTCCATAAACCGTTTCAGCTGATAAAATATTCCACGAGTCTAAGGAAAGCGGGATAATTATCGATCACCAAATGAAAATTCTCGCCGGAAGTAAAGCTTACAATCATTTGTAAAGGTATGTCTAACAATATACCGACCTTAGGCAACTCTATCCTAACGATTCCTGGCTCTAGAGGTAGTTTGTAGAAATTGATCGTGATACGAAGATTTAAGAGGCCACAACTTGTTTTCCACACATCACTGTATGCTCTTCGCATAAGAAAACTCTACGCGATGCCGAAATTTGGAATGTAATCATACTTTCTGCGTATCTCTACTTTGTCAAAAGATGCACTGTTCGTTATAAAATTTTAAATCCGCAACTTTTAGAGATAGATATTAGAAAATGTATTTTTATGTATACAATTTGATGTGAAAAAAAGTCATCGAGAAAATAATCGTTTAATAAGTTGAAGGCGCGTAACATAATGCGTTAAATATGTATAACAAAAGTAACGTGTCACTAATACATTATTGAATTATACCGATACAAGACAAAAAAGTTCACTTAGATCCAGTCGGATTCTAATTCTTTCCAATTGTTTTTATTCTCTGCGAACTAAAATCTTCTGAATTCTCTATCATAATTCGTCTTCGCTACTTCTATCAGAATTGCACAAGTTTGAGAGAATACAATATATTTACTATTAAAAAACTATTAAAATTATTAATATCATAGAAAAAGAGGAGCTACTAATAATACAAATTATTTAAGACGTTATCGCTAGGTTTTGATGTTGTTCAAGCCGCGTTTCGATCATGACTGATTTTGTCTCGTGAAATTCTCAAGCAAGCGAACCAAAATATTGACTACATGGTCGAAGTTTTTCAAGAAGGATCGTACTAAATATTTACTATTTTTACATAATCTGACATCATATGTTATTTGCAATGTTAAATTCAAACAAATTGTCACATATTATATAAATTGCATTGATACAATTTACCTACATTTTTATTATCACAGTTTTACATATATATGTATCTAAGAAAAATATTCTTTGACGTCGATTATTATATAATTAGGATGTATCATAAAAGATAGTATTAGCTGTGTTTTGAATTATATTGTTTACCTGTTTAATGTAATTATATAATTTTGATACACAAGAATAAGCAGCGCTATCGTTATTTTACAAATAGCATTATGTAAATTCGATTAAATAAAATGCATCATCAACTCCGGCTCGAAAGTCAAAATCCGAAGCAGGATGATGATACTTTTTTACTAACTTTACTTACAATTAGATGAAATTCTAAACTATAAAGAAATAAAGGTAAAACATAAAAATAATTTTTTTTTCTTTTGAGCTTTATCTTTACGCAATATACAAGTCTATATATAATTGTAGTTTACGTAATAATATATAAATATTTATATTATATATAATATATCACAATGTACGTAATAATATAAATATTTTTCATAATATAATGCTGCGACACATATCGCGAACAATGTCGAACTGCCAAAATTAGCGTATTTGTGTAGCCGAGCGCACGTGAAAAGATTTTATATTGAATTGCTCTTGATGAGCAATGTAAAGAAACAGGAAAAGAAATGTTTGCAAACTGTATCTCTGCTCATATGCGCCCCATAAAACGTTTAAGGTGATAAAATATTGCACATGATTATGCAATACAATATCGTTTTCAATCAGAGGAAGAAAATTATCAGTAAAAAAGAAATTTAGAATTAATTCCAAAGATAATTTCAATGATAGGTTTACTTCAGGGAACTCAATGTTAATAATGTTTCTTAGATCATCAATTAATTCAACGAATTTAAAAGTGGTACGAAGATCTAAACTGGTTGCCACAACATGTTTTCCGTACATCATCACGTGTTTATCACATATCATCATTTTACCTAGTGCGGAAATGTATTCTCATGTTATACCACTCTATGCGTCTCGGTCCTGACTGATTTTATTTCAACAATAATAATGTTTTCAAGGCGCGAACTTTAATATCGATGTTAAAGTTTCTTAATGCTTTCATCAAAAGTCATTCAAACGTATATGTAATATATAAATATATTTATATATATTTGTAAATAATCAGAAAATAATTAAATGCATCATTTTTTATTAAAATTATCTCATTCGCATTGACATAATGTACGTGATATTTAAGCAATATTACAATATATGTACACAATATCTATTACAAATAAAAATTTACTTTAACTTTGTTAATCAATATGAAGGATAAAGATAATCGAAAATGCAACACCTACATTATTCAAACTACATGGTTTAACTATATTGTTAGTATTTAATCATATAATTTTGACGTAAATGATAAATAGCGTTATGTTTGTTATTTTACAGATCGCATTTGTACATACATAAAACTCAATAATACGTATCATGGTACGGAGCAGGATATAATTTTACCTCTTCCTATTTACTTTTTTAAAAATAAATAAATTTTCAATATATAAAACTGAAAACAAAAATGAAAAAAAGGTGATTAATATTTTTTGCTTTATCTCTATTTATTGTACAATTCTAATTTTCTTATAATAATACATAAAAGTATTTTATGTCATAGCAAAATAGTCATTTTCCATATTATTGCAGAACGCATTATTATTAAAAATCGCAAAATCGAAATTTTCTATTACTTTATAATTTTTATATAATTAATAAATTATTCACATATTAATTATATACTTATATATAATTTTTATATATTTATATATAATTAATATTTATATTTATATATCATTATTTTTCTATAATTATATAAATCATATAATTATATTTTATATAAATTTGTAATACATGTATTTATAATTATATTTATATACATATATGTATAATTGTGATAATATATATGTACATATAATTATTTATATAATTATATATATATAATTATAACTCATATATAATGATAAATTATGATTTTAAATATATTAAAAAATTTATAAATTATAAATTTATAATAAGTTATAAATAATTCATATATTTATTCGAAACTTTATCACTATTACGATTTCTGTTGTTTTACTAAATCCGTGTTAAGTAATAATAAAGGAATAGATAATTTCTTTTAGCAATTTATTAAAATAAGCTTCTTATTGTCATTTTATGAGCTTATTAGCTCTTTTCATATGTCATTTTATTCGACAGTGATAAAATATATCAAAAATGGTCTCTTTTATTATTATGGATTAATAATATAATAAATACATGTATAACCAAACTATATGTCTAAAATTATATCATATTTAATAATTGATCATAAATATAAAATGTATTTCATAATTTGCTTTCACGAACTATTGTATACATAACATTGTTATTTGTTAGAAAATGGAAAATGAGTCGAAAAACCTTAAACTACGCAGCAGAGAAAATATAGTCACGCGCATTATTAACCGTAGCTATGAACATTATCCGCCTAAAAAACAATATCCAATGAATTTTATTTCATGAATTCTATTTTACTAATTCTTTATTAATCATTACGAAAAAAATAATTTAGTACTAATTTAGTACTAATCTAGTACTAATTGACCCATTTTTTATTCAGTAATAGCATTATGTAATTTATAAACTTGAATTATGAATCCTATGTATATCTATTAATTTGCGAACTGAAAAAGACTGCGATATGTTTTATCGCCTCGCATTATTATCTTGGCAACATCTTTGTTCAATTTGCACTTTCGAAATAAAGGGATAGCATACGAAAGAAGAAACTAATATCGACGTATTCGACATATTTTAGAATATTCAAATAGTCCTCATTTTGAACTTCGTAATTTAATACGGTGTCAATCACAAACAACAAACTTTAAATAAAAGAATATGTTAAACAAAAGTGCATGTTGTTCTTTGAAACAGTACTTGAATTAGTAATTGCGCCACAATTTTGTTTACATTTATTGTTAGCTATTGTTATTATTTATTTATTTATATAATTATAAATCGATAAATTTAATATTAATCCTCAATTCTTATTTCGTCACAACTTATGCTAGTTATCGTAACAGGAAAATTGGACTCTAGGTGTGCGGAAATATTACCAATTTCTTCTTCTGAAATACCCGGTCGTAGCAAAATATATGCAAATTTCCTTTCACCAATACCTGTAAGTTTTCCCACGTAACCATAAACGTATGCAATATCGGAAATATCATTCAATTTTTCATTCGACAAATTTAACTCAGATAGCACATGTTGATTCATTTGAATGTAATTCTATAAAGTATTAAAATATATAAATTAAAAAACAATACTGCATTTGTATCGGATAATTATATTTGCACATCTTTTAGATGATATTACACAAAAACATTATACAACGAAGTAATATTGTCGCTTGTAAAGAAGTGAAAAAAATATACCTGTAATATATCGAACTGATCATCTAATGCTAACTTTGTTGAAATATTATTTGATATTTCATCTATTGCAGCCAAATAGCGATCGATAATCTCGGGATGAAAATGTTTTATTTGTGCCACATATTCTATTTGTTTGTACTTATTCTGGCAAACAGTCGAATCGATCAAAAGAATTCTCTTTTCTGGCGTTAATAAAGAGGATCTATTGTAAGCTAAGTAGTTAAGCAATTGACACCTTGCAGCTATGTTACTGTTTAAACATACAGAAATGTCCATTATATACTTAACGTTACATATAGGTTTCCTGCATTCCACGGCAGATGTCCCAATTAGTAGTAATTCATCAAAACTAAATTCATTATGATCACCTCTCTGTAGACGCGACCAATGTAGAAAGCATGCCGCGACACATACCGCGAACGATGTCGTGCTGCCAAGACCAGCGTTCATCGGTATTTCCGTCTTCACGTATACGCAAAAAGATCTTATATCGAGTTGCTCTCGATGAACGATATTAAAAAGTGAGACAAAAAACATTTGTAAACTAAATCTTTGCTCATATGTACTCTACATACCGTTGGCGGTAATAAAGTACTGCACATATTTAAACAAGCGGACACTATTCGTGCCAATAATATCATAATTATGGAGGAAATTTTTAACTAATTCCAAAGGTAAATTCAATGATAAACCAACATCAGGGAATTCTATCTTACAAATGTCTCTTAATAATTTATATTTAATTAATTCGGCGAATTTAAGCGTAGTACGATGATTTAAATTGGTCATCCCAAAGTTTTTCCATATATCGCTGCATACTCTCCGCTTAAGATAATTCTACCCGGTGCGGAAATCTTAAATTCAATCAACCTTTTTATGAACAAGAACATTTGCTTTTTCAAAGAAATGAAAGTTGCAAACAGTATCGTTCAACAGTAGAACGCAGAAAAGTAAATTTGCGTGCCTTCTATTTATTAAAACCATGTAAAATGTATTTGCTACGTAAGATGTATTCATAAGTATTCATATGACGAAGATATGATATATTTGTCGCTCCTTATCACTCTGCACAAATGTATAATATGAGTTACAGATTTATAACAAAAAGAAATTCGTCATCAATACTTATTATCAAATTGATATACTTACACAAGGAATATATTTAATCAAATTCTCGATTTTCTGCTCTTCCTTTATCAGCAGATTAATCGTAATTGATTTCTTCTTCCCAAGGTTTCATATAAATCGGAATGATACATTTTCATCTATTGAATCCTTATCATAGACCAAATAAAATAGTTACTGACAATAAAAATTTGAAACGTTCGTTCTCGCGCAAGATAACGTTTATAATTTCTTGTTGTATACGTTTCGATCGTTTTTGATTTTTCCTAAATATAATAAAAATGCCTCGAAATCATAATTCTAAATATGAACTTCAATGTCAAATTTTCTCAATATTTTCATAAGAAATTATTAAAACAGACATAATTATAAAAATAATACATTACTTTCAATGTTATGAACAAATTGTCATTATCTTACTGTATTTAAAATAATATTTCATATATAGCAATTTTACAATATGCACGACTTTTGCATATATACATGTAAATATGTTTAAGTACATGCATGTAATATTTTATACGGAAAAAATAAAAAAATATGTGTATATACACAATATATACACAAATACTGTTTATTGAATTATGTCATTTAATTTTATTTCATTTTATAATTTTACCGCAAAAACTTAACTATGCTATTTTTATTGTTTTATATAGATTGCGTTGCATCAAATTTAATATAATTAATTAAATAAGATGTAATATTAACTTCAATGTCTCAAAAGATAATTCGAAATGGTTTTATTTTTTTTTTCTGTTGACCTTTGTTACGAAATCTTACTCTCATAAAACTAAAGATAAAAACAAGAATGTGCAATACCGACCGTTTAAGGTGATAAAACATTGCACGTGTCTCTAAAGAACAGAATAGAAACATCGATAACTAAATTAAAATTCTCGTCGGAAATGAAGTTTGCAATCATTTGTAAAGATATGTCTAACGATATATGGACATCAGGAAATTCTATCTTAATGATTTTGACTCTAGAGATAATTGGTGGAATTTGAGCGTGATACGAAGATCTATTCCGCTCGCTATAATATGTTTACCATATATTGCCAAAGATTTTCCGTATAAAATAACTCTGTCTGGTGCAGAAACTTTAAATTCAATCTTTTCTAATTTTTTAGCTTCGTCCATTTTTTCTTATGAATAAAAATCTCTACTCTCCAAAAAGATCAATAAGTATTAAATAATTAGTCGTAAGAGATAAACCTGAATATTGGAGTTCTTCTATTGAGATTTATCAGAATTATAATAATATTTATTATTAATTATAATAATATTATAATAATATTTATGTAACATGAAGAAAGTTACCGAGACCGTAGACCATAGATATTTATCGCTCCTTTTCCATTTTATATAAATAGAAATGCGTTGGCTATGTGTGACAAAAATAATTTCTTTAATGTCGAATTTGTATTCTACTCAAAAAATACACTTATAATTTAATCAGATTTCCATTCTCTTCGTTTTTACGTTGTTTTTTGTTGTTAACAGAAATCATAAATTGCCATTGTTCCTACTTTTATGCTTTACATACAAAAAAAGTTTATTAATAGATTTTAATTGTAACTATTAAAATTTTATAACACATATGGGCAAAGCGAAAAAAAAAATATGAAATGATACGACATTCGTTTTCGCACAAAACATTCTTTATATTTCGAGTCGTACAATTTCAATCCTAAAAAAATTACGTTTTCAAAAGAAGGTAAAAAAAAGAAGTCGAGTCATCTCAGTAGTAAAACATTATTGTATAAAACTATTTTACAAAAAATGATTTTAATAAAAAATTGCTGTATTAAAAAAAATTGTGTAAAATAGTTGTCATAACAATCTACAAAAATTAATGATATATTTAAATAGAAAATTACGTCGAGAATAAAATATTTATTTCAAGATTTATAAATTTGACATTGACTAAAGCATTTTTAGTTTTTTAAGATATAAAATTAATAATTAATTTAAAAAATTTTTAAAAGTCAGATTTTGAGCAATATTTAAAAAATTTGAGCAATAATTAAATTTATTAATCTCAAAATATATCCGATTTATTAGCTATTGACGAAGCTGAGGTCATAGTCTAGTTTCTCGTTAAAAACATTATCTTTTACATATACTATATTTAAATCAGATTGATATATTTGCATCTCATTGTTATAAATAAAAGATCAGTTTACAATACACTATTTTTTTACATATGTAGAAATGTTTCAGACAATCACAAAGAGAATGTAATTTTAATCAAAATAAATATAATTTTATACATAATCTCAAAATAATAAATATAATTTTAATCTCAAAATAATAAATATAATTTTATACATAATCTCAAAATAAATATAATTTTATACATTACATTGTAAATGTTTATATATTACGGGATCAAGTGCGCAAAAGCAAAAAACACTTGCGTAATAAGAATGCGTAATAACATAGAAAAATAATACTGACATAACGTTTGTATAAACACACAGTATTAGTTTCCTCTTAGATCTTGAGCTAAAAAGAAGTACAGACTTATAATCTTTTGCTTTAAAAAAAATTCTTTATAAGATTCTTTTTTTTTCTAGAAAGGTATTCTATTCTCTTTCGTTCTCTTTTCTTCGATTATCTTTTTGTATTTAATTACATTATATTTATATAAAGCTTAATAAATTGTGATTAATTGTGAAACGATATCTGCTATGAGTATCAAATATTTTGACCACATATTATTGATTCAATATTAAGTGCTGCGATAGTAAGTATCGAAATCTTATTATTTCTCATATTATTATCATATACTTGAGATTTATATTTTGTTTTTTATTTTTTTAAAAACACAAAGTAAGTTGTGCATAGTTAAAATATGATTTAATAAAAAACTCATTAAAAAAAGAACGAATATTTTATGGTGAAATGTTTTTTTTCATTGTCTTGATTTTTTCAAATTAAGCGTATTATATAAAAATATAGCAAATAATTAAGTAATACTTAATATATCGTTAAAATAAGATTCAATATCGTTAAAAAAACAAAAATTATTATTATTACAATTAAGCAATAAAATTTTTTAAGAATATTATTGAAATACGATAAAGAAATGGAATATAAACAATTTATTGCGGTTTTCGTAAATCTCTCTTTCCAAGAAACGTAAATTCCATGTTTGAAAGAGTTAAAATATTAACGGAAAGATTCTCATTGATATTGATTTTATATTCGAGTTTGTGCAATGATATATATTTATATACTAACCGTCTTGATATCAGTAAAGTGCGAATATCAATTTAAAAATGTAACTGTACATAATATGAAATTTATATACTAATCGTCATGATATCATCAATAATGCATTTTTAATAAATACTCTCGGTTAGGTAAAAAATAAATATAATAATAATGATAAATTAAATAATAATGATATAATCATGTTAATGATATCTTTGTCAATGTATATGAATTCCAATGTGAATCTATTTAAAAAAATAATAATTTATATATTTATACATATTCATAACTTAAACTATTCAACATATTACAGGTGACGAAAATGGACTTAATCTCTTTAATAATATGCACCCTATTTGTTGTTTTAATAATCCCCACAATTATATCGACATCATATCATCAATATATTCTTCGACGAAAACTCAAAAACATTCCTGTATTGGCAGATTTCCTTTTGGCGTGACTGAATGATTATTAAACGTGACAATAAATTATGGTAAGAACTTTATATTAAGATTGTTTTTATGTTTTGATAGATATTCATATTATATATATTTTTACCAAAAAATTGAAAACACAAGATTACCTCTCTATTATTTTAGAATTGTGTAATATGTAAATAATCAGTATTAAAATAAAAATTAATACTAAATCTGTTATATGCTTTACAGAAGAATACAAGGTTTATACAAGTTATGCTTCAATTATAAGAAGAATTTTCGTATATTTGGATAGCAGAATCCCTTCATTAATCTCTATAACCTGAATTATTTAGAAGTAAGGTAAAAAAGTATCTTTCTAAAAATATCAGTTATTACATTTTTTGTAATGATAAAATCTATAAATACATGATAATTTGTTATTGAGAGAAAGTGAAACTACTTGCAATAGAGTTAATTTTTATAAAATGCTTTATTAAATATATGTGTTATATTAATATTAAATAATATACAATTTATTATTAAAAAAGTTTTACCACTTATATTTATACGGAGAAAAAAAATTTTTCTCAAGTTATTAGTGACTAATTATCCAATGCATACATTATCAATAAATAGTTTCAATTTGGCTATTATTAATGATTATTTAATATATAACAAAAATTTTTTTCTTTATAATAAAAAAAAATTTTTTTTACCTAACTATTTATTTAAAATCAATGGATCTGGGCAATTTGCAAAATAATCTATCTTCATATATGATTTTCCTATTTATTATTTTGATGATTGTAAAATAGAAAANTGAAATTGGACATCTTGTTATTTTCTTATTATTGGACATCTTATTATTTTCTTATAAATTGGACATCTTATTAATTTCTTATTATTGAATAAATAATAATACATAAATTAATTATTTTATTACAGTAATAATACTAATGCACTGAGAAAAAAATAATGTTAAATCAATAACATCAGTGTAATTCAAATTTATTTTATTTCTATTCAATAACATTAATTAATCAAGATCAATGCTTTCGATTTAAGAATTACGTATTGATTTAATTAATAATGTTATTGAATTAATAAATTAAATTCCACATTATACGTCGAATATTGGATTTAACATTATTTTTTTTCAATGCATTTAACAGAGAATTTCAGAATTCAGTAATAAAATAATTGCAATAGTTCGATAAAACATACAATAAACTGACTTTTCAACAAAACTCTAGTATTATACTGATAAATATTTACCGATGAATAGTAAGTAATATTGTGAAATAAATTTGTGCGAAGATTAAACTGACATAACTGTATGTACGACGATAAAAATTCAATGACATGTTGAACATATATAAACAATATTTCATATCTTAATCAGAAATTAACAATAAAATATATCTTATTTTAATTATTGCTGTATAACCTTTAAATATCGAAAAAACTCGGTCCATATATTGGTTTTTACCTGCGTATTGAAATTGCAAGCTGAGCATGTTTATTGGAGCCTCGATATTGGATCTTCGAAAAAAATTAAAAGAAAATAGAATAAGAGTTATCAAACAAAGTGAAGCCTATATAACTAACACATATATTTCTAAATCACGATTTTATTCTAAATCGCGATTTTATTTTATGTTTATCAACAGTGTGTGTGTGCGTGCGTGCGTGCGTGCGTGCGTGCGTGCGTGCGTGCGTGCGTGCGTGCGTGCGTGCGTGCGTGCGTGCGTGCGTGCGTGCGTGCGTGCGTGCGTGCGTGCGTGCGTGCGTGCGTGCGTGCGTGCGTGCGTGCGTGCGTGCGTGCGTGCGTGCGTGCGTGCGTGCGTGCGTGCGTGCGTGCGTGCGTGCGTGCGTGCGTGCGTGCGTGCGTGCGTGCGTGCGTGCGTGCGTGCGTGCGTGCGTGCGTGCGTGCGTGCGTGCGTGCGTGCGTGCGTGCGTGCGTGCGTGCGTGCGTGCGTGCGTGCGTGCGTGCGTGCGTGCGTGCGTGCGTGCGTGCGTGCGTGCGTGCGTGCGTGCGTGCGTGCGTGCGTGCGTGCGTGCGTGCGTGCGTGCGTGCGTGCGTGCGTGCGTGCGTGCGTGCGTGCGTGCGTGCGTGCGTGCGTGCGTGCGTGCGTGCGTGCGTGCGTGCGTGCGTGCGTGCGTGCGTGCGTGCGTGCGTGCGTGCGTGCGTGCGTGCGTGCGTGCGTGCGTGCGTGCGTGCGTGCGTGCGTGCGTGCGTGCGTGCGTGCGTGCGTGCGTGCGTGCGTGCGTGCGTGCGTGCGTGCGTGCGTGCGTGCGTGCGTGCGTGCGTGCGTGCGTGCGTGCGTGCGTGCGTGCGTGCGTGCGTGCGTGCGTGCGTGCGTGCGTGCGTGCGTGCGTGCGTGCGTGCGTGCGTGCGTGCGTGCGTGCGTGCGTGCGTGCGTGCGTGCGTGCGTGCGTGCGTGCGTGCGTGCGTGCGTGCGTGCGTGCGTGCGTGCGTGCGTGCGTGCGTGCGTGCGTGCGTGCGTGCGTGCGTGCGTGCGTGCGTGCGTGCGTGCGTGCGTGCGTGCGTGCGTGCGTGCGTGCGTGCGTGCGTGCGTGCGTGCGTGCGTGCGTGCGTGCGTGCGTGCGTGCGTGCGTGCGTGCGTGCGTGCGTGCGTGCGTGCGTGCGTGCGTGCGTGCGTGCGTGCGTGCGTGCGTGCGTGCGTGCGTGCGTGCGTGCGTGCGTGCGTGCGTGCGTGCGTGCGTGCGTGCGTGCGTGCGTGCGTGCGTGCGTGCGTGCGTGCGTGCGTGCGTGCGTGCGTGCGTGCGTGCGTGCGTGCGTGCGTGCGTGCGTGCGTGCGTGCGTGCGTGCGTGCGTGCGTGCGTGCGTGCGTGCGTGCGTGCGTGCGTGCGTGCGTGCGTGCGTGCGTGCGTGCGTGCGTGCGTGCGTGCGTGCGTGCGTGCGTGCGTGCGTGCGTGCGTGCGTGCGTGCGTGCGTGCGTGCGTGCGTGCGTGCGTGCGTGCGTGCGTGCGTGCGTGCGTGCGTGCGTGCGTGCGTGCGTGCGTGCGTGCGTGCGTGCGTGCGTGCGTGCGTGCGTGCGTGCGTGCGTGCGTGCGTGCGTGCGTGCGTGCGTGCGTGCGTGCGTGCGTGCGTGCGTGCGTGCGTGCGTGCGTGCGTGCGTGCGTGCGTGCGTGCGTGCGTGCGTGCGTGCGTGCGTGCGTGCGTGCGTGCGTGCGTGCGTGCGTGCGTGCGTGCGTGCGTGCGTGCGTGCGTGCGTGCGTGCGTGCGTGCGTGCGTGCGTGCGTGCGTGCGTGCGTGCGTGCGTGCGTGCGTGCGTGCGTGCGTGCGTGCGTGCGTGCGTGCGTGCGTGCGTGCGTGCGTGCGTGCGTGCGTGCGTGCGTGCGTGCGTGCGTGCGTGCGTGCGTGCGTGCGTGCGTGCGTGCGTGCGTGCGTGCGTGCGTGCGTGCGTGCGTGCGTGCGTGCGTGCGTGCGTGCGTGCGTGCGTGCGTGCGTGCGTGCGTGCGTGCGTGCGTGCGTGCGTGCGTGCGTGCGTGCGTGCGTGCGTGCGTGCGTGCGTGCGTGCGTGCGTGCGTGCGTGCGTGCGTGCGTGCGTGCGTGCGTGCGTGCGTGCGTGCGTGCGTGCGTGCGTGCGTGCGTGCGTGCGTGCGTGCGTGCGTGCGTGCGTGCGTGCGTGCGTGCGTGCGTGCGTGCGTGCGTGCGTGCGTGCGTGCGTGCGTGCGTGCGTGCGTGCGTGCGTGCGTGCGTGCGTGCGTGCGTGCGTGCGTGCGTGCGTGCGTGCGTGCGTGCGTGCGTGCGTGCGTGCGTGCGTGCGTGCGTGCGTGCGTGCGTGCGTGCGTGCGTGCGTGCGTGCGTGCGTGCGTGCGTGCGTGCGTGCGTGCGTGCGTGCGTGCGTGCGTGCGTGCGTGCGTGCGTGCGTGCGTGCGTGCGTGCGGTGCGGTGGCGGGGCGTGCGTGGCGTGCCGTGCGTGCTGCGTGGCGTGCGTGCGTGCGTGCGTGCGTGCGTGCGTGCGTGCGTGCGTGCGTGCGTGCGTGGTGCGTGCGTGCGTGCGTGCGTGCGTGCGTGGCGTGCGGTGCGTGCGTGGCGTGCGTGCGTGCGTGCGTGCGTGCGTGCGTGGCGTGCGTGGGCGTGCGTGCGGCTGCGTGCGTGCGTGCGTGCGTGCGTGCGTGCGTGCGTGCGTGCGTGCGTGCGTGCGTGCGTGCGTGGCGTGGCGTGCGGTGCGTGCGTGCGTGCGTGCGTGCGTGCGTGCGTGGCGTGCGTGCGTGCGTGCCGTGCGTGCGTGCGTGCGTGCGTGCGTGCGTGCGTGCGTGCGTGCGTGCGTGCGTGCCGTGCGTGCGGCGTGCGTGCGTGCGTGCGGCGTGGCGTGCGTGCGTGCCGTGCGTGCGTGCGTGCGTGCGTGCCGTGCGTGCGTGCGTGCGTGCGTGCGTGCGTGCGTGCGTGCGTGCGTGCGTGCGTGCGTGCGTGGCGTGCGTGCGTGCGTGCGTGCGTGCGTGCGTGCGTGCGTGCGTGCGTGCGTGCGTGCGTGCCGTGCGTGCGTTGGCGTGCGTGCGTGCGTGCGTGCGTGCGTGCGGGTGCGTGCGTGCGTGCGTGCCGTGCGTGCGTGCGTGCGTGCGTGCGTGCGTGCGTGCGTGCGTGCGTGCGTGCGTGCGTGCGTGCGTGCGTGCGTGCGTGCGTGCGTGCGTGCGTGCGTGCGTGCGTGGCGTGCGTGTGTGCGTGTGTGCGTGCGGTGCGTGCGTGCGGCGCGTGCGTGCGTGCGTGCGTGCGTGCGTGCCGTGCGTGCGTGCTGTGCGTGGCGTGCCGTGTGTGTGTGCGTGTGTGTGTGTGTGTGTGTGTGTGTGTGTGTGTGTGTGTTAGATGTGATTGATTGCTGATAAATAATTACATGAAGAAAAATTATGTTTACATTTTCGTCGAAAGTTATTACATCTTTGTCGTAAAATTCAGAATCCCGATTTCAACGATGAACAGTTGATTCATGTAGCTCATAATTAAAAAAATTTTAATTATTAAAAAACTCGACGCTGCCAAACTTATTTGTATATTATTCAGCAGTATAATATTTACATATCTAGTTTCGTAGTACACATATAAATGTATCTACATTTTTCGGATGTAATATTTTATGCAAATACGAACAAAATACTTTGACGTAAATTATTTTGTAATTGAAATAAAATATTCGTACATTGAATTATATCATTTAATAGAATTCGATTATGTAATTTTAATGCAGACCATAAACAGCGCCACCCTTGTTATTTTTAGATTGCATTGCGTAAAGCTTAATTCGATTAATAATAAGTAAAATGCATCATCTCGATTACATCTTGAGAATAAAAATCCAGAAAAGGATAATGCTTTGTCCATTAATTTTTTTACATGCATATATCATATATGTAAGATTTCAATGTATAAAATTGCTCCAGTCTGTAAAATAAAAAAATAAAATGAACATTTTTTTCTCTTTTACTATCTATTAGCAACGCATATATATGTAATAGTAATTTAAAGGTTAAAAATGTACACGTTTATTATATTTGTTCAGATACGCACTTTGTTATTTTTGAAAAATTTTTGTTCCTTTATTGCATTTATCGAATGATAATGTTATACGCGAGAAAGCATAAATGTTTCTTACCCAAATATATTAGTATAAGTTGGCTTCTTTATATGTCATATTATTTGCGTTTATTAAAATGTACCAAAAAAATCATCCTTTTCATTATCTTGCATCTTTTTTAATGCATCTTTGTTTTTTACGTATTCAAAAGTAGACTATACGGAGTGTTCTAAAAAGGTATGTAAAAAATGTAAGGAGATATTCCTCACACCTGAAGGATGAAAAAATGTTATATGGATATAGGTGCGGGAATGTTTATTTCAGGAGTTATATTGAAAATACTGTTAGCTGTATTACTTACACGCGGAAAAATTTAGGATTAATTATTGCAGACGACAATCGTTTACTTAGGCTTATTTACATTTGATTTTAATGTGACCTTGAGTATGTTATAATAAATGTTGAAAATGTTGACTATTTTCCTGAATACAAGCAGTGACACGTCGACGCATTGATTCACAGATACGTTCCAAAATGACTGGCGTACAGCGGATTGTCTCGCAACCTGCAGTGATACGGTTATGAAGATTTCGAATATCACGCACTGGTGGCATTTTTGTCTATAATAATTAATCCTAAATTTTTCCTTGTGTAAATAATACAGCTAACAGTATTTTTAAAATAACTCCTGCAATAAGCATTTCCGCACCTATGTCCATATATATATTTTTTTTCATCCTTTAGGTGTGTGAGGAATATCTCCTTAAATTTTTGACGTACATTTTAGAACACCCTGTGTAATAATAGACTATTTAATAATCAATCGAAATATACACAGCTATTTATTAACAAAATGAAAAAGTCTACAAAAATAAAATCTATGAAATGAAATGTCATTAGTTCTCTCAATCAATCTACATTATCGAAAATCACCAAATGGAGTTGCATATAAAAAATTAATTGTTTTGACAAAGTTTACAATAAAAATATTTACGGTAACTTCTCGCTAATTATTTCATAATTTAATATGAATAATTATTAATTAATATTAATAATTATTATAATTAATATTGATAATATTCATTAATTATTATTGAAAGAAGAGAAGTTAAGGAACAAAAAATATATAAAATTGTGTATTGTTTTTTCTTCCTCGATTATAAAAAATATAACTGTAATATTATAAAATTTGTAATTTCACTAGATTGTTTTCGGTTAGTTATTAAGATTTAATTAATCATATTACTTAATTATTTATGTGCAATTTTAATGTACCTAGTCAAGTCGCACTCCCGTGCATATTGTAGTAATTTGGGACATAAAACCTTTTTCTTTCAAGCTCTTCATAAGATTACCAACTTTATTTTTGTGAAATACTGATGCATGATAATTGGGCAGTAATAGAATTATTACCTTACTAGCTCCATCTACTGTGAGTTTCTTTTTGAATTTACAAGTGTTTGCAATTGAACAAATAGTATCAAAATTTGAATGCGACAAATCCAAATTCCATAGCAAATCTTGATTCAAGGAAAGGTTAGTCTGCAAAACATTAAGAAATTTAAATAAAAAAACAACAATTTTTATTTTTGAATAATGATGTATGCGAGATTATTATAAATGCAAAAACAACGATATCAAACTATATACAATGAAATAATTCGCAAAGAAATGAAACAAGACTTGCCTGTAGATTTTCATGTAATCCTTCGAGTAATTGTAACTCCATGTTTGCTCTGTGAACCCTGATACCTCTTATACGGAGTGTTGAATCTATATGCGATATAGCATTAATCTTGTTTAAATGGACATCGACGGCGTACCTATATCTATATTTCATGTTGATCAATTATTGCATTTTACCTAGGCAAATTTTTGCATCAATCAGCATAATATTTCTGGCGTATTTATGATTTCACTCTTTAGGTTAGCAGTTCTCTATATTGAAATGCTGTTACACGACCGTGTGTGCACGCACAGAAAAAAAGGACATTCTTATTTTGAAAATATATTTAGTTTTATCATGGAAATCTTGAAATGAGATTATATTGCGTTAATTAAAGAAGAATATAATTGCTTGAATAAAATTGCTTACTTGAATGAAGCCATTTTATATAATTCAATCGAGAAAAATATATTCTCATGATTTAAGATTTAATTTTCTTGAATGGAAAAGAAAATCTTGGATAGAAAATAACATTTTTAAATCAAAGATTATAATTTTCTTAAAGTAGAATTAAATAATTATATATTCTTGAGGTGACAATTACAATATTAAAATAAGACTATAATATTGTTAAAATTTAAAATTATTAAATTCTTCCAAAAAGATTAATTGTTGCGTAAATACGAAACAATGAACGCGTTAGTTTAAGTATATAAATTTTGATTTAACACTTATTTTTTTTCAGTGCACGATGTGATCCTGCTTGAACTCCGGTCATCATTTTCTCAAAGTACATCACGAAATTCGTTCCAATTCTTCCGGAGTAAATTCATTGTGGTCACCTTTCTGCAGACACGACCAACATAAAAAGCATCCTGTGAGACATATCGGGAACTAATGCAGCGTTCGTTGTTAATCGTGTGGTCAAATGAAAAGATTATATAAAGAGTTTTTCGAGGGGATGAGATTTGGAGGTCGTGGCGTGTGGACGTGTGTCGAGGAGCTTCGCTTTTGGAGTGCATATTGTGAAGGTATAAAAGTGGAATTCTTTTTGTCTAAAACTGGACCACTGGACTGTGAATAGTTACTGGCGAATTCTGTGGTATATATAAATTGGATATGTTAAACTCCGTTGAAATAAGAATTATTGATAATACATCATACGCGCCCAACGACGTCAAAGCATGACGTGGGCTTTTGCAAGCCTCATATGCGAATATTCTTCCAGAGGCTACAATCCTAGTCGGAATTTTTTAGTGATTTTGTTCTGATTTTGGAGCTGATCAAGTGAAAAGGCGATGAAAGGGTGAAGGAAGTGGCGGAGTGAAGGATTAATAATAAGGTGTAAAAGGAGCAAGGAAGAAAGTGAGAGGAAGAAAGAGAGGAAGATAAGACAGAAGAAGATAGACAGTAAAAGCGAGGTAGGAGAAAAGGCGGGATTGGGACCTGACTCACAAGAGAAGGCCCGAATCCGGCCATAGAGCAGGAAGGATATAGAGAGGAAAGTGACGCGAGGTGAAGAACCTGAACCTCAAGCCTAACACAAAAGGAAAAGGCCTCGATGGTCATAGAGTATGCAGAGTGAAGACAGGGAAGAGACACCGAGGAAGAACGAAACAAGGAACGAGGAACAGGAGGAAGTAACCAGAGGGGTAGAAGGTGAAGAGGAAGAGACGTTCGGAACACCGTTAGTGGAAAGAGGGAAAAGAGCGAACTCATTCACTGCGGGGGAGGGTAGTGCAAGAAGGAGGGGAAGACCAAGAAAGGGGGCAGAACACACACGGGATATTGGTGAGTTTTTGAATAGGAGTTCAAGCAAAAGGAAAATACTGGAAAGCCCGGAAGGGAATAGGACCTGCGGAAAAAAAAGTGCGAAGAAGAAGAGAAGCAAGAAGAAGGGAAGAACAAAAAAAAGGAAGAAGAGGAGACAGTAGAAAATTTGCTGAGGGAGTCTGAAAATAGGAAAAGATTAAACAGATCACCAAGAAGAGACAGAATAGTTCAAGCAGAAAGAGAAAATCCTGTGACAGCACAGGAAATCGATGCACTAAACGAAGAGTGGGGAGAGAAAACAGAGTTGAATTCAGAGAAGGAGCGGTCTGAGGGAGAGAGAGAGATGGAGGAGAACTTGATGGAAAAGATAATGGTCGAACTGAGGGAGAGTAGAAGGGAGAGAGAAGAGATAAGGAAAGAAAGACAAGAGGCTCAGGCATTAATAAGAAAAGTGGACAAAAGATGGGAGGAAATGGAGAAGAGGATGCAGGACATGGAGGAGAAGATCAAAGAATTAATAGAGAGGATAGAAGAAAAAGAGAAAAAAGAAGAGGAGGAGAAGGTAAGGGAAAAAGAAGAAGAGAAAAAGAAGATGGAAAATATAGAAAAAGCGATGCAAAAGGTTGAAGAGGAAATAAAGAAGATGAAGGAGATGGAGAGAAAGGATGAGGAACAAGAGAGGAAACAAGAGGAGAAGAAAGAAAAGAAGAGTCAGGATAACGACATGGAGGAAAAAAGGTGGGAAGAATGGAACAGGGAAATAAGGAAGAAAAACATCATTATAACAGGAATAAATATAAAGGAGGAGATAAAAAAAGAAATGGTGGAAGAATGGCTTAAGAAGGAGTTAGGGATAGAAATCAGGCTGATAAAGATTTGGATAATAAAAGGAAGAAGAGAATTAGTAGAGGCGCAGTGCAGCAGCAGAGAAGAAAAGGAAAAGATTATGGAGAATAAAAACAGACTAAAAGGAACCAAAATATACATAGATCACGATCTCACATTCAAAGAAAGGAGGAACAGAGAAATAGTATGGAAAAAGGCACGAGAATATAAAGATGAAGGTAAGAACGTAAGAGTAGGATATAATAAAATTATAGTAGAAAATGAAGAACACAGGTTCGATGAATGGAGAGGAAAATTTTTTCGAAAAAGTGAGGAAGATACAAAAAGAGGAAAGAAAGGAATACAGCAAGAAAAACAAGAAAGAAATTAAAATGGTAATTTGGAATATAGCAGGAATGACAGAGAATAAGGAGGATAAATTAGAGTATATAAAGAGATTTGATATAATAGGATTAGTAGAAACTTGGATAATAAAAGAGAAAGAAGAATGGATTAAAGAAAAGCTTAAAGATTTTGATATAGAATGCGTAGAAGCAAGAAAAGATAATAAGAAGGGAAGAGCGAAGGGAGGAATAATCTTAGGCATAAGGAGAGGATTAATGGATGCACAAAGGAGATTAAGAGCGACAGAAGAAGTAATAGCAGTAGAAGTGAAAAAGAAGGAAAAAACCTACAGGATAATTGTCACATACATGAATGAGAAGAAAAAGGAAAACTGGAAAGAAATCAAGAAAGTTTTGGAAGACAATGAGAGGACGATAACTATAATTGGAGGAGATTTCAATGCGAGGATAGGAGAAGAAGAAGGATGGCTAGAGGAAGAAGAAACTTTCAACCTAAGAAGCGAAATGGAGAAGGAAAGAAATAGAAAATCAAGGGATAAAACAGTTAACAAAGAAGGAGAAAAAATGTTGGAGGAAGTAAGAAATAATGGATTGTATATAACAAACGGTAACATGAATGGAGACGAAGAAGGAGAATTTACATATATAGGCCCAAGAGGTATGACAACGATTGACTACCTGTTAACGAATATAAGCGGGAAAGAAATTATACAGCACATGAAAATTGGAGATAAAATAGAGTCAGATCATATGCGAATAGAAGTAACATGGAAGGAAAAAACAGAAGAGAGGAGAAAGGAGATAAGGAAAGAAATAACGGATTGGACACAGGAAGGAATCAGAAAATATCAAGAAAACCTAAAGGAAGAAGAAATAGTTAGGGCAAAAAACTGGAAAGAACTAAAAGAAATAATAAGGAAAGCTATACCAAAAAAGACAATCGAAGAAAAAGTTAGGAAAGAAAGATGGTACGATAAGGAATGCAGACAGAAAAAGAGAGAACTGAAGAATTTACTAAAGCTCTGCAAGAAGGAAGGAAAAGGGCAGAAGAGATTTTATGAAGCAAGAAAAGAATACAAGAAACTACTGAAGGAGAAGCTAGAGAAGGAAGGAGAAAAAATTATAGAAGAAATGAGAAGGGATAAAACGGAGAAGAAGTTTTGGGAAATCGTAAATCAAAATAGGAATGGAAGAGAAGGAATAGACGAAAACATAAGAAGAGAAGATTGGATAAAACACTTTACAAAACAGTTAGGAGGAACAGAAATAGATATAGGTGAGGAGGGAGAGAGAACTGAGGAGGTGACCAATGAGGAACTGGAAAAAGGCGGAAGCAGAGGAGCGGATTGCAAGATAACAGAAGAGATTACAGAAGAGGAAATTGAAGTGACAATAAGGAAGCTAAAAAAGAAGAAGGCAGTAGGGCCAGACGGAATAGGTAACGAGGCATGGATCTACGGAATTGAAAAGCTAAGAGGAAAAATGAAGGAAATTTTAAATAAAATGTGGAATGGAGGAAAGTTAACAAAAGAATGGAAGGAAGGTATAATAACACCGATATATAAAAAAGGAGACAAGAAAAAAGCGGAAAATTATAGACGAATAACGTTGATGGACACGAGTTATAAAATTTATACAGAAATAATAAGAAGAAAGTTAAGTAAAAATTTAGAAGAGAAAAAAGGTCTTAGTGAGACTCAATTAGGATTTAGGAAGGAAAGAGGCACAATTGATGCGGTATATATCCTAAAGAATGCGATAAATGAATCAATAAGAAGAGAAAAAGGAAAGTTATGCGTGCTATTCGCAGACATGAAAGGAGCATTTGACAGACTAAAAAGGGAAGAAATTTGGAACATGCTGGAGAAAATAGGTATAGAAGAAAATATAACGGAAAGAATAAGGGACATATATACAGGAACAAAGAGCACAATAAAGATAAAGGAGAAAAGAGTAAGATCAATGGAACTGAAGAAAGGAGTCAGACAAGGATGCCCCCTCAGCCCGACCTTGTTCAATGTGAGCCTTGCGGATTTGGAAGAGGAGATGAAAAAAGTACAAGAAGGAGGCGTAGTATTAGGGAGAAAGAAAATTTACTCACTGTCATATGCAGACGATGTTGCACTAATGTCCACTACGCCAGAAGGGCTAAAAGAGATGATAGAGAGATTGGGAAAGTATTTGGAAAAAAAAGGCTTGGAATTGAATACGGAAAAGTCAAAGATAATGGTGTTCAGAAAAGGACAAGGAAGGAGAACCAGATTAGAATTCAAATGGAAAGAGGAAGTAATAGAAGAAGTGAAAGAATTTACATATCTGGGATACATAATGAAGGGCAACAGCAGTGATGAAGGACAAATTAAGAAGCTAGAAGGTAAAGCTAAAAGCGTAGTAGGAAGAATTTGGAGCATAGGAGAGAGGAAATTTAAAGAAGATTGGGATAAAAGGATGAGATTATTCGATGCACTAATAGAATCAGTAATGATGTATGGAGCCGAAATTTGGGGATGGAAAGAAAGGAAAGAACTTGAAAGAATACAAAGGAAATATATTAAATGGGTGCTAAAGCTTGACAAGAATACACCGGATTACATAGTGATGAAAGAAACAAACAGGGATGATTTAATAATTAAGATAGGAAAAAGAGCATTAAAATATGAAGAAAAGTTGGAAAAACAAGAAAGAAACACGATCCTGGGAGAATGCTGGAAAATACAAGAGAGAAGAAGAGAAGAAAAAAGCCAAGGAGACAAGAGAGAATTCTTGAAGAAAAGAGGATGGTCAATAGAAAAGTATTGGGAAAATAAAGGTAGGAAAGAGTCAGTGTGGCAAAGATTGGAGGAGAAAGGCAGGGAAATACAGACAAATTATAAAGAAGAAAGGATAAAGGATTCAAGATACGCAGAAGAGATCAAGTACTCTTGGAAGAACACGGAAGGAGATACATGGAGAGAGGCCAAAGACTAAGAAAAGATTAATTAAGTACGGTGGCTAGGTTTAGAACAGGAAATGAAAGCAGAAAGTGCATGTTCTGGCTAAAAGAAGAGGAAAGGTTGTGCAGATTATGCAGCAAAGAAGAGGAAAGCTACGAGCATGTATTTGAAAACTGTGGAAAGGTTAAAAATAAAAATGGGAAGTGGAGAGAGATACTAGAGGGAGAAAAAAGAAGTCTAGGAAGGATGAAGGAAGTACTGTGGAAACGGAAGGAAGAGGAGAAAAGAAAGGAAATAATAGGTGGAAAATAAAAAGAAGAGAAAAAGAAATTCAGAAAAGTCAATAAGTACGTGGAGAGGAAGGAGTGCAGAGAGGAGAGAGAGCGAGAGGATACTTGGAAGGGAGGAGATAGGTTTTAGATAGGTATACAAAGACTGATTAAATGTATTAGAATAGATAGGAGAATGAAATATTTACATAATTTATGAAATATTGACATAAATTGTATAAAATTAATCAATAAATATACTACTACTTATAACGAGTTTCTCATTTTGGGTGATAACCCATAAGAGGAAAAAGATAATTTGTAAGTCAATTCTCTGCTCAAATGTTGTCCATAAACCGTTTCAGCTGATAAAATATTCCACGAGTCTAAGGAAAGCGGGATAATTATCGATCACCTAATGAAAATTCTCGCCGGAAGTAAAGCTTACAATCATTTGTAAAGGTATGTCTAACAATATACCGACCTTAGGCAACTCTATCCTAACGATTCCTGGCTCTAGAGGTAGTTTGTAGAAATTGAGCGTGGTACGAAGATTTAAGAGGCCACAACTTATTTTCCACACATCACTGTATGCTCTTCGCATAAGAAAACCCTACGCGGTGCCGAAATTTGGAATGTAGTCATACTTTCTACGTATCAAAATCTCTACTTCGTCAAAAGATGCACTGTTTGTGATAAAATTTTAAATTCGCAACTTTTAGAGATAGATATTAGAAAATGTATTTTTATTTACAATTTGATTTATACAATTTGATGCGAAAAAAAGTCATCGAGAAAATAATCGTTTAATAAGTTGAAGGTGCGTAACATAATGCGTTAAATATGTATAACAAAAGTAACGTGTCACTAATACATTATTGAATTATATCGATACAAAACAAAAAAGTTCACTTAGATCCAGTCGGATTTTAATTCTTTCCAATTGTTTTTATTCTCTGCGAACTAAAACCTTCTGAATTCTCTGTCATAATTCGTCTCCGCTACTTCTTTCAAGATTGCACACAAGTTTGAGAGAATACAATATATTTACTATTAAAATTATTAATATCATAGAAAAAGAGGAGCTACTATTAATACAAATTATTTAAGACGTTATTGCTTTTAATGTTGTTCAATTATTTAAGACGTTATCGCTTTTGATGTTGTTCAAGCCGCGTTTCGATCATGACTGATTTTGTCTCGTAAAATTCTCAAGCGCCACGAATATGCGAACCAAAATATTGACTACATGATCGAAGTTTATCAAGAAGGATCGTACTAAATATTTACTTTTTTTGCATAATCTGACATCATAAAGTTTCTTAATGCTTTCATCAAAAGTCATTCAAACGTATATGTAATATATAAATATATTTATATATATTTGTAAATAATCAGAAAATAATTAAATGTATCATTTTTTATTAAAATTATCTCATTCGCATTGACATAATGTACGTGATATTTAAGCAATATTACAATATATGTACACAATATCTATTACAAATAAAAATTTACTTTAACTTTGTTAATCAATATGAAGGATAAAGATAATCGAAAATGCAACACCTACATTATTCAAACTACATGGTTTAACTATATTGTTAGTATTTAATCATATAATTTTGACGTAAATGATAAATAGCGTTATGTTTGTTATTTTACAGATCGCATTTGTACATACATAAAACTCAATAATACGTATCACGGTACGGAGCAGGATATAATTTTACCTCTTTCTATTTACTTTTTTAAAAATAAATAAATTTTCAATATATAAAACTGAAAACAAAAATGAAAAAAAGGTGATTAATATTTTTTTCTTTATCTCTATTTATTGTACAATTCTAATTTTCTTATAATAATACATAAAAATATTTTATGTCATAGCAAAATAGTCATTTTCCATATTATTGCAGAACGCATTATTATTAAAAATCGCAAAATCGAAATTTTCTATTGCTTTTTAATTCTTATATAATTAATAAATAATTCACATATTAATTATATATTTATATATAATTTTTATATATATATTTATATATAATTAATATTTATATTTATATATCATTATTTTTCTGTAATTATATAAATTATATAATTATATTTTATATAAATTTGTAATACATGTATTTATAATTATATTTATATACACATATGTATAATTGTGATAATATATATGTACATATAATTATTCATATAATTATATATATATAATTATAACTCATATATAATGATAAATTATGATTTTAAATATATTAAAAAATTTATAAATTATAAATTTATAATAAGTTATAAATAATTCATATATTTATTCGAAACTTTATCACTATTACGATTTCTGTTTTACTAAATCCGTGTTAAGTAATAATAAAGGAATAGATAATTTCTTTTAGCAATTTATTAAAATAAGCTTCTTATTGTCATTTTATGAGCTTATTAGCTCTTTTCATATGTCATTTTATTCGACAGTGATAAAATATATCGAAAATGGTCTCTTTTATTATTATGAATTAATAATATAATAAATACATGTGTAACCAAACTATATGTGTCTAAAATTATATCATATTTAATAATTGATCATAAATATAAAATGTATTTCATAATTTGCTTTCACGAACTACATAACATTGTTATTTGTTAGAAAATGGAAAATGAGTCGAAAAACCTTAAACTACGCAGCAGAGAAAATATAGTCACGCGCATTATTAACCGTACAGCTATGAACATTATCCGCCTAAAAAACAATATCCAAAGAATTTTATTTCATGAATTCTATTTTACTAATTCTTTATTAATCATTACGAAAAAAATAATTTAGTACTAATTTAGTACTAATCTAGTACTAATTGACCCATTTTTATTCAGTAATAGCATTATGTAATTTATAAACTTGAATTATGAATCCTATGTATATCTATTAATTTGCGAACTGAAAAAGACTGTGGTATGTTTTATCGCCTCGCATTATTATCTTGGCAACATCTTTGTTCAATTTGTATTTTCGAAATAAAGGGATAGCATACGAAAGAAGAAACTAATATCGACGTATTCGACATATTTTAGAATATTCAATTAGTCCTCATTTTGAACTTCGTAATTTAATACGGTGTCAATCACAAACAACAAACTTTAAATAAAAGAATATGTTAAACAAAAGTGCATGTTGTTCTTTGAAACAGTACTTGAATTAGTAATTGCGCCACAATTTTGTTTACATTTATTGTTAGCTGTTGTTATTATTTATTTATTTATATAATTATAAATCGATAAATTTAATATTAATCCTCAATTCTTATTCCGTCACAACTTATGCTAGTTACCGTAACAGGAAAATTGGACTCTAGGTGTGCGGAAATATTACCAATTTCTTCTCCTGAAATACCCGGTCGTAGCAAAATATATGCAAATTTCCTTTCACCAATACCTGTAAGTTTTCCCACGTAACCATAAACGTATGCAATTTCGGAAATATCATTCAATTTTTCATTCGACAAATTTAACTCAGATAACACATGTTGATTCATTTGAATGTAATTCTATAAAGTATTAAAATATATAAATTAAAAAACAATACTGCATTTGTATCGGATAATTATATTTGCACATCTTTTAGATGATATTACACAAAAACATTATACAACGAAGTAATATTGTCGCTTGTAAAGAAGTGAAAAAAATATACCTGTAATATATCGAACTGATCATCTAATGCTAACTTTGTTGAAATATTATTTGATATTTCATCTATTGTATTCAAATGGCGATCGATAATTTCGGGATAAAAACGTTTTAATTGGGCCACATACTCTATTTGTTTGTACTTATTCTGGCAAACTGTCGAATCGATCAAAAGAATTCTCTTTTCTGGCGTCAAAAAAGTGGAAATATTGTAAGCTAAGTAGCAATTAAGCAATTGACATCTCATAGCTACGTTACTGTTTAAACATACAGGAATGTCCATCATATACATAGCGTTACATATAGGTTTCCTGCATTCCACGGCAGATGTCCCAATCAGTAGTAATTCATCAAAACTAAATTCATTATGATCACCTCTCTGTAGACGCGACCAATGTAGAAAGCATGCCGCGACACATACCGCGAACGATGTCGTGCTGCCAAGACCAGCGTGCATCGGTATTTCCGTCTTCACGTGTACGCAAAAAGATCTTATATCGAGTTGCTCTCGACGAACGATAAAAAAAAGCGAGAAAAAAAACATTTGTAAACTAAATCTTTGCTCATATGTACTCCACATACCGTTGACGGTAATAAAGTATTGCACATATTTAAACAAGCGGGCATTATTCGTGCCAATAATATCACAACTATGGAGGAAATTTTTAACTAATTCAAAAGGTAAATTCAATGATAAACCAACATCAGGGAATTCTATGTTACAAGTTTTTCTAAATAATTTATATTTAATTATTTCGGCGAATTTAAGCGTAGTACGACGATTTAAATTGGCCATCACAAAGTTTTTTCCATATATCGCCGCATACTCTCCGCTTAAGATAATTCTACCCGGTGCGGAAATCTTAAATTCAATCATCCTTTTTATGGATAAGAATATTTGCTTTTTCAAAGAAATGGAAGTTGCAAACAGTATCGTTCAACAGTAGAGCGCAGAAAAGTAAATTTGCGTGCCTTCTATTTATTAAAACCATGCCAAATGTATTTGCTACGTAACATGTATTCATGTGACGAAGATATGATATATTTGTCGCTTCTTATCACTCTGCACAAATGTATAATATGAGTTACAGATTATAACAAAAGGAAATTCGTCGTCAATACTTATTATTAAATTGATATACTTACAGGAAATATATTTAATCAAATTCTCGATTTCCTGCTCTTCCTTTATCTGCAGATTAATCGTAATTGGTTTCTTCTTTCAAGGTTTTACATGTAAATCGAAATGATACATTTTCATCTATTGAATCCTTATCATGGACCAAATAAAATAGTTACTGACAATAAAAATTTGAAACGTTCGTTCTCGCGCAAGACAACGTTTATATTTCTTGTTGTATACGTTTCGATCGTTTTTGATTTTTCCTAAATATGATAACAATGCCTCGAAATCATAATTCTAAATATGAACTTCAATGTCAAATTTTCTCAATATTTTCATAAGAAATTATTAAAACAGAACATAATTATAAAAATAATACATTACTTTCAATGTTATGAACAAATTGTCATTATCTCACTGTATTTAAAATAATATTTCATATATAGCAATTTTATAATATGCACGAGTTTTGCATATATACATCTAAATATGTTTAAGTACATGCATGCAATATTTTATACGGAAAAAATAAAAAAATATGTGTATATATACAATATATACACAAATACTGTTTATTGAATTATGTCATTTAATTTTATTTCATTTTATAATTTTACCGCAAAAACTTAACTGTGCTATTTTTATCGTTTTATATAGATTGCGTTGCATTAAATTTAATATAATTAATTAAATAAGATGTAATATTAACTTCAATGTCTCAAAAGATAATTGGAAATGGTTAGGTCTTTATTTATTTATTTTTTTATTGACCCTTGTTATGAAATTTCACTCTCATAAAACTAAAGATAAAAACAAGAATGTGCAATACAGACCGTTTAAGGTGATAAAACATTGCATGTGTTTAAAGAACAGAATATAAACATCGGCAACTAAATTAAAATTCTCATCGGAAATGAAGTTTGCAATCATTTGTAAAGGTATGTCTAACGATATATGGACATGAGGAAATTATAGCTTAATGATTCTTGACTCTAGAGATAATTGGTGGAATTTGAGCGTGATACGAAGATCTATTCTGCTCGCTATAATATGTTTACCATATATTGCCAAAGATTTTCCGTATAAAATAACTCTGTCTGGTGCAGAAACTATAAATTCAATCTTTTCTAATTTTTTAGCCTTGTCCATTTTTTTTTATAAATAAAAATCTCTACTTTCCAAAAAGATCAATAAGTATTAAATAATAAGTCCTAAGAGATAAACCTGAGTATTGGAGTTCTTTTATTGAGCTTTATCAGAATTATATAATAATATTTATGTAACATGAAGAAAGTTACCGAGACCGTAGACCATAGATATTTATCGCTCCTTTTCCATTTTATATAAATTAGAAATGCGTTGGCTATGTGTGACAAAAATAATTTCTTTAATGTCGAATTTGTATTCTATCCAAAAAATACACTTGTAATTTAATCAGATTTCCGTTCTCTTCGTTTTTACGTTGTTTTTTGTTGTTAACAGAGAATCATAAATTGTCTTTGCTCCTATTTTTATGCTTCACATACAAAAAAAGATTATAGATTTTAATTATAACTATTAAAATTTTATAACACATATGGACAAAGCGAAAAAAAAGATATGGAAATGATACGACAACATTCGTTTCCGCACAAAACATTCTTTATATTTCGTGTCGTACAATTTCAATTATAAAATAATTTACGTCAAAGTATGTTTTCTTTGTATTTATATAATTTGCGTCTTGATCGTTACTGATTTCGTTTTAATAATAATAGCAGTGCTCTGAAATCGTGAATCTAAACATTGATTACAATGTTGAACGTACTTTTTTTCTTTAATATATTTTAATAAGAAAATATTCACAAAACTTACACGTAATTTGGAAATTTGAAAATGATATATTACTTGTAATGTGTAAAAGCTAAATAAATTGTCATTATTTTATTTGTACTGATGCAATTTATGTGATATTTACATATCTACGTTTCGTAGTACACATATAAATGTATCTACATTTTTCGGATGTAATATTTTATGCAAATACGAACAAAATATACTCTGACGCAAATTATTTTGTAATTGAAATAAAATACTCGTACATTGAATTATATCATTTAATAGTATTCGATTATGTAATTTTGATGCAGACGATAAACAGCGCCGCCCTTGTTATTTTTAGATTGCATTGCGTAAAGTTTAATTCGATTAATAATAAGTAAAATGCATCATCTCGATTACATCTTGAGAATAAAAATCCAGAAAAGGATAATGCTTTGTCCATTAATTTTTTTACATGCATATATACATATATGTAAGATTTCAATGTATAAAATTGCTCCATTCTGTAAAATAAAAAAATAAAATGAACATTTTTTTCTGTTTTACTATCTATTAGCAACGCATATATTTGTAATAGTAATTTAAAAGTTTAAATATGTACACGTTTATTATATTTGTTCAGATACGCACTTTGTTATTTATGAAATTTTTATTCCTTTATTGCATATATCGAATGATAATGTTATACGCGAGAAAGCATAAATGTTACTTACACAAATATATTAGTATAAGTTGGCTTTCTTATATGTCTTATTATTTGCGTTATTAAAATGTATCAAAGAAATCATTCTTTTCATTAGCTTGCATCTTTTTTAATGCACATCTTTGTTTTTACGTATTCAAAAGTAGACTATACGGAGTGTTCTAAAAAGGTATGTAAAAAATTTAAGGAAATGTTCCTCACACCTGAAGGATGAAAAAATGTTATATGGACGTAGGTGCGGAAATGCTTATTTCAGGAGTTATGTTGAAAATTCTGTTAGCTGTATTACTTACACGAGGAAAAATTTAGGATTAATTATTACAGATGACAATCGTTTACTTAAGCTTATTTACATTTGATTTTAATGTGACCTTGAGTATGTTATAATAAATGTTGAAAATGTTCACCATTTTCCTGAATACAAGCAGTGACACGTCGACGCATTGATTCACAGACGCGTTCAAAAATGTTTGGCGTACAATGGATTGTCTCGCAACTTGCAGTGATACGGTTATGAAGATTTCGAATATCACGCACTGGTGGCATATTTGTCTATAATAATTCATCCTAAATTTTTCCTTCTGTAAATAATACAGCTAACAGTATTTTTAACATAACTCCTGAAATAAGCATTTCCGCACTTATGTCCATATATATATTCTTTTTCATCCTTCAGATGTGAGGAATATCTCCTTAAATTTTTGAAATACATTTTAGAACACCCTGTATAATAATAGACTATTTACTAATCAATCGAAATATACCCAACTATTTATTAACAAAATGAAAAAGTCTACAAAAATAAAATCTATGAAATAAAATGTCATTAGTTCTCTCAATCAATCTACATTATCGAAAATCACCAAATGGAATTGCATATAAAAAATTAATTGTTTTGACAAAGTTTACAATAAAAACGTTTACGGTAACTTTTCGCTAATTATTTCATAATTTAATATGAATAATTATTAATTAATATTAATAATTATTATAATTAATATTAATAATATTAATTAATTATTATTGAAAGAAGAAAAATTAAATAACAAAAAATATATAAAATTGTGTATTGTTTTTTCTTCCTCGATTATAAAAAATATAACTGTAATATTATAAAATTTGTAATTTCACTAGATTGTTTCCGGTTAGTTATTAAGATCTAATTAATCATATTACTTAATTATTTATGTGCAATTTTAATGTACCTAGTCAAATCGCACTCCCGTGCATATTGTAGTAATTTGGGACATAAAATCTTTTTCTTTCAAGCTCTTCGTAAGATTATCAACTTTATTTTTGTGAAATACTGATGCATGATAATTCAGCGGTAATAGAATTATTACTTTACTAGCTCCATCTACTGTGAGTTTCCCTTTGAATCCACAAGTGCAATTGAACAAATAGTATCGAAATTTCAATGCGACAAATCCAAATTCCATAGCAAATCTTGATTCAAGGAAAGGCTAGTCTGCAAAACATTAAGAAATTTAAATAAAAAAACAACAATTTTTTATTTTTGAATAATGATGTATGCGAGATTATTATAAATGCAAAAACAACTATATCAAACTACATACATTGAAATAATTCGCAAAGAAATGAAACAAGACTTGCCTGTAGATTTTCATATAATCCTTCGAGTAATTGTAACTCCATGTTTGCTCTGTGAACCCTGATACCTCTTATACGGAGTGTTGAATCTATATGCGATATGGCATTAATCTTGTTTAAATGGACATCGTTGCTATATCTATATTTCATGTTGACCAATTATTGCATTTATCTAGGCAAATTTTTGCATCAATCAGCATAATATATATTTTTGGCGTATTTATGATTTCACTCTGGGTTAGCAGTTCTCTATATTGAAATGCTGTTACACGACCGTGTGTGCACGCACAGAAAAAAAGGACATTCTTATTTTGAAAATATATTTAATTTTAACACGGAAATCTTAAAATGCGATTATATTGCGTTAATTAAAGAAAAATATAATTGCTTGATAATTGCTTACTTGAATAAAGCCATTTTATATAGTTCAATCGAGAAAAATATATTCTCATGATTTAAGATTTAATTTTTTTGAACGGAAAAGAAAATCTTGGATAGAAAATAACATTTTTAAATCAAAGATTTTCTTAAAGTAGAATTAAATAATTATATATTCTTGAGGTGACAATTACAATATTAAAATAAGACTATAATATTGTTAAAATTTAAAATTATTAAATTCTTCCAAGAAGATTAATTGTTGCGTATATACGAAACAATGAACGCGTTAGTTTAAGTATATAAGATTTGATTTAACACTTTTTTTTTTCTGTGCACGATGTGATCCTGCTTGAACTCCGGTATCATTTTCTCAAAGTACATCACGAAATTCGTTCCAATTCTTCCGGAGTAAATTCATTGTAGTCACCTTTTTGCAGACACGACCAACGTAAAAAGCATCCTGCGAGACATGTCGGGAACTGCCAAGACCAGCGTTCGTTGTTAATCGCGTGGCCAAGTGAAAAGATTATATAACGAGTTTGTCATTTTGGGTGATAACCTATAAGAGGAGAAAGATAATTTGTAAGCTAACTCTCTGTTCAAATGTTCTCCATAAACCGTTTCAGCTAATAAAATATTCCACGCGTCTAAGGAAAGCGGGATAATTATCGATCACCAAATGAAAATTCTCGGCGGAAGTAAATCTTACAATCATTTGTAAAGGTATGTCTAACAATATACCGACCTTAGGCAACTCTATCCTAACGATTGCTGGCTCTAGAGGTAGTTTGTAGAAATTGAGCGTGATACGAAGATTTAAGAGGCCACAACTTGTTTTCCACACATCACTGTATGCTCTTCGCATAAGAAAACCCTACGCGATGCCGAAATTTGTAATGTAGTCATACTTTCTGCGTATCAAAATCTCTACTTCGTCAAAAGATGCACTGTTTGTGATAAAATTTTAAATCCGCAACTTTTAGAGATATTAGAAAATGTATTTTTATTTATACAATTTGATTTATACAATTTGATGCAAAAAAAAGTCATCGAGAAAATAATCGTTTAATAAGTTGAAGGTGCGTAACATAATGCGTTAAATATGTATAACAAAAGTAATGTGTCACTAATACATTATTGAATTATACCGATACAAAACAAAAAAGTTCACTTAGATCCAGTCGGATTCTAATTCTTTCCAATTGTTTTTATTCTCTGCGAACTAAAATCTTCTGAATTCTCTGTCGTAATTCGTCTTCGTTACTTTTATCAGGGTTGCACACAAGTTTGAGAGAATACAATATATTTACTATTAAACTGTTAAAATTATTAATATCATAGAAAAAAAGGAGCTACTAATAATACAAATTATTTAAGACGTTACCGCTAGGTTTTGATGTTGTTCAAGCCGCGTTTCGAAAATGACTGATTTTGTCTCGTGAAATTCTCAAGCAAGCGCTCCGAATATGCGAACCAAAATATTGACTACATGGCCGAAGTTTTTCAAGAAGGATCGTACTAAATATATTTACTTCTTTTACATAATCTGACATCATATGTTATTTGCAATGTTAGAGTCAAACAAATTGTCACATATTATATAAATTGCATTGATACAATTTACCTACTTTTTTATTATCACAGTTTTACATATATATGTATCTATGAAAAATATTCTTCGACGTCGATTATTATATAATTAAGATGTATCATAAAAGATAGTATTAGCTGTGTTATTTTGAATTATATTGTTTACCTGTTTAATGTAATTATATAATTTTGATACACAAGAATAAGCAGCGCTATTGTTATTTTATAAATAGCATTATGTAAATTCGATTAAGTAAAATGCATCATCAACTTCGGCTCGAAAGTCAAAATCGGAAGCAGGATGATGATACTTTTTTACTGACTTTACTTACAATTAAATGAAATTCTAATAAACTATAAAGAAATAAAGTTAAAACATAAAAATAATTTTTTTTTCTTTTGAGCTTTATCTTTATGCAATATACAAGTTATATATAATTGTAGTTTACGTAATAATATATAAATATTTATACTATATATAATATATCACAATGTACGTAATAATATAAATATTTTCATATACTATGACGTATTAATAACAATATTTTTCGCCATCTTATGTGATAATTCGACAAACATGTATTTTGTTACTTTTACTACTATTAAATTTATACTTTTTATTACAGCCATATTTAATGATGATGTTAATACAACATAAATACGTCTAAATATTTTTTTTTACAAAATATAGTTAAAATTTTTAAGAAATTAATTTTTTCCTATCATTATGCTTGGTTTCTGTAATATAGATTGATAAAAAATATACCAAAGACATTTATGGCATTTTCCTTCTTTCTGTTATTCTTATTAGTCAATTATAATTAATAAAATAATAAATACATAAAATAATCTACGTATACTTTACACTACCGAAAGTAAGCTATATATGCATGTTTATTCAGATATACAATTAATTCAACAATTTATTAATCGAAAAAAGATCTTCGGTATATTTTTTTGTTTATAACTTGACAAGATATCGTTTTTTAATCAATCTATCTTGTCCATCGCGAGTGAGGTAATTTATGAAAAACTTTAATTTTTTTAATGTATTTTACAATAAAAATATTAACAGTGTGATTCCAACTTCCAATTTTATAATTCAATACGGCATTAGGTAGACCAGAAGAGACCAAGAATTTCCAATTTAATAGAATATATTATATATTATTTGTTCTTTTCCATTTATATCACATCGCATTTAAATTGCAATTTTATATTATTTATACTTAATGTTAATTATTCATGTTAATTAAATTATTGATAATTATTCGTACTGTTCATACAACTGATAATTTTTCTATACCTCGTCAAGTTTCACACCATTATAACTTACGCTAGTCATTCTAACAATGAAATCTTCCATTATTAAATGTGTTGAAAGATTTATGATGTTTTCTCTTGGAGTATTCGGGGGATATATGCATATCCATCAAAACCTGTGAGTCTTCCTGCGAATCCATTATTTCTCGCAATTAAACATATCTAACTCGGGATGTGATAAACCTAATCTATAAAGTATAGTTTGATTCGATAAAATAGACATCTGAAAATCGTTAAGAAATCTAAATTTAAAAACGATATTATTTATATCAGATTATTATGTATTTGCAAATCTTTTAAATCTTTTGGCATTGCACGAAAATATATAACAAAGTAATATAAAAAAAATTATCAAAAAATATACTTACAATTACTCCTAACAATCTGTACGAGTCGTATAATTGTTACAAATTGTTATTATTTCTGGCTATTATTAATTGCTACGAGTCTGATGCAGGTTCGTTTCGATATTTTGTCGATTTTACGCAAAAAATAATCGCTCTTATCGGGATAAATGTTTAATTTGTTCGCATCATCTGTTTGTATTTATTCCGACGAATTCTCGAATCAATCAATAAAATTTTAATTCTCGGCACTTGCAATAATTTAACATTACAATCTAATGGATTTTGATATTGAGCTCTCAATACTTGGCCATATATGCACCTGTTATTATCAATACCAAACACATAGTTTGGTACAACTTTTTCACAGATAACATGATTTTTTCTAATTCATAGTCATCAAAATCATTGTGAATACCCTTCTGCAGATATGACCAATGTAGAAAGCATGCCGCGAGATATACGGCGAACGATGTCGAACTGTCAAAACCAGCGTTGATCGGTAATTGGGTAGCCAGGCGCACGCGAAAAGATTTTATATCGAGTTGTTCTTGATGAGCAACGTAAAAAAACAGGAAAAGAAATGTTTGCAAATATGTTTGCTATATCTCTACTCACATGCGCTCTATAAAGCGTTTAAGGTGATAAAATATTGCACATGTTTATGCAATACAATATCGTCTTCAATCAGAAGAAAATTATCAGTAAAAAAGAAATTTAGAATTAATTCCAAAGATAATTTCAATGATAGATTGACATCGGGGAACTCAATCTTAATAATGTTTCTTGGATCATCAATTAATTCAACGAATATAAGGGTAGTACGAAGGCTGGTTCACATGTTTTCCATACATCATCACGTATTCTCCACATAACATCATTTTACTTGGAACGGAAACTTTAAATTTAATCTTTTTTTTACGAATAAAAATATCTACTCTTCAATAGCTTCAATAGATTCAGTCACAAGTATTATCTTTTCCTATTGTTATCGAAATAACAAAAATTATCCTTCTTCTTTCAAGTTCTCAAAGAATAATATATATTATAATTAATTTAAAATTTTATATTTCAAATAAAAAAGAGAGCTTATTCTAATGTTTCTTACCCCAAAAAGAGCTTTTCTCGTGTTATATATCACTACGTGGTATCGTTCGCGGTATGTCTCGTGACTGATTTTATTTCAACAATAACAATATATTCAAGGCGCGAACTTCAATATCGATGTTAAAGTTTTTAATGCTTTCATCAAAAGTCATTCAAACGTATATGTAATATATTTATATATATTTGTAAATAATCAGAAAATAATTAAATGTATCATTTTTATTAAAATTATCTCATTCGCATTGACATAATGTACGTGATATTTAAGCAATATTACAATATATGTACACAATATCTATTACAAATAAAAATTTACTTTAACTTTGTTAATCAATATAAATGATAAAGATAATCGAAATGCAACACCTACATTATTCAAACTACATGATTTAACTGTATTGTTAGTACTTAATCATATAATTCTGACGTAAATGATAAATAGCGTTATGTTTGTTATTTTACAGATCGCATTTGTACATACATAAAGCTTAATTCAACTCAATAATATGTATCACGGTACGGAGCAGGATGTAATTTTACCTCTTTTATTTATTTTTTTAAAAATAGATAAATTTTCAATATAAAAAACTGAAAATAGAAATGGAATAAAGGTGATTAATATTTTTTCTTTATCTCTATTTATTGTACAATACTAATTTTCTTATAATAATACATAAAAGTATTTTATGGCATAGCAAAATAGTCATTTTCCATATTATTGCAGAACGCATTATTATTAAAAATCGCAGAATCGAAATTTTCTATTCTTTTTAATTCTTATATAATTAATAAATAATTCACATATTAATTATATATTTATAATAATTTTTATATATTTATATATAATTAATATTATATTTATATATTATTATTTTTCTATAATTATATAAATTATATAATTATATTTTATATAAATTTATAACACATGTATTTATAATTATATTTATATATATATATATATATAATTGTGATAATATATATATACATATAATTATTTAATAATTAATATATATATATATATATATATATATAATTATAACTCATATATAATGATAAATTATGATTTTAAATATATTAAAAAATTTATAAATTATAAATTTATAATAAGTTATAAATAATTCATATATTTATTCGAAACTTTATCACTATTGCGATTTCTGTTGTTCTACTAAATCCGTGTTAAGTAATAATAAAGAAATAGATAATTTCTTTTAGCAATTTATTAAAATAAGCTTCTTGTTGTCATTTTATGAGCTTATTAGCTCTTTTCATATGTCATTTTATTGGACAGTGATAAAATATATCGAAAAATGGTCTCTTTTTATTATTATGGATTAATAATATAATAAATATATGTATAACCAATCTATATGTGTCTAAAATTAAATCATATATAATAATTGATCATAAATATAAAATGTATTTCATAATTTGCTTTCACGAACTACATAACATTGTTATTTGTTAAAAAATGAAAAATGAGTCGAAAAACCTTAAACTACACAGCAGAGAAAATATAGTCACGCGCATTATTAACCGTACAGCTATGAACATTATCCGCTTAAAAAACAATATCAAATGAATTTTATTTCATGAATTCTATTTTACTAATTCCTTATTAATCATTACGAAAAAAATAATTTAGTACTAATTTAGTACTAATCTAGTACTAATTGACCCATTTTTTATTCAGTAATAGCATTATGTAATTTATAAACTTGAATTATGAATCCTATGTATATCTATTAATTTGCGAACTGAAAAAGACTGCGGTATGTTTTATCGCCTCGCATTATTATCTTGGCAACATCTTTGTTCAATTTGCACTTTCGAAATAAAGGGATAGCATACGAAAGAAGAAACTAATATCGACGTATTCGACATATTTTAGAATATTCAATTAGTCCTCATTTTGAACTTCGTAATTTAATACGGTGTCAATCACAAACAACAAACTTTAAATAAAAGAATATGTTAAACAAAAGTGCATGTTGTTCTTTGAAACAGTACTTGAATTAGTAATTGTCCACAATTTTGTTTACATTTATTGTTAGCTATTGTTATTATTTATTTATTTATATAATTATAAATCAATAAATTTAATATTAATCCTCAATTCTTATTCCGTCACAACTTATGCTAGTTACCGTAACAGGAAAATTTGACTCTAGGTGTGCGGAAATATTACCAATTTCTTCTTCTGAAATACCCGGTCGTAGCAAAATATATGCAAATTTCCTTTCACCTATACCTGTAAGTTTTCCCACGTAACCATAAACATATGCAATATCGGAAATATCATTCAATTTTTCATTCGACAAATTTAACTCAGATAGCACATGTTGATTCATTTGAATGTAATTCTATAAAGTGTTAAAAAATATAAATTAAAAAACAATACTGCATTTGTATCGGATAATTATATTTGCACATCTTTTGATGATATTACACAAAAACATTATATAACGAAGTAATATTGTTGCTTGTAAAGAAGTGAAAATAATATACCTGTAATGTATCGAACTGATCATGTAATGTTAACATTGTTGAAATATTATTTGATATTTCATCTATTGTATTCAAATAGGCGATCGACAATCTCGGGATAAAAACGTTTTAATTGTGCTACATACTCTATTTGCTTGTACTTATTCTGGCGAACAGTCGAATCGATCAAAAGAATTCTCTTTTCTGGCGTTAATAAAGAGCATCTATTGTAAGCTAAGTAGCAATTAAGCAATTGACATCTTATAGCCATGTTACTGTTTAAACATACAGCAATGTCCGTCAGATACATAGCGTTACATATAGGTTTCCTGCATTGCATGGCAGATGTCCCAATCAGTACTAATTCATCAAAACTAAATTCATTATGATCACCTCTCTGTAGACGCGACCAATGTAGAAAGCATGCCGCGACACATACCGCGAACGATGCCGTGCTGCCAAGACCAGCGTGCATCGGTATTTCCGTCTTCACGTGTACGCAAAAAGGTCTTATATCGAGTTGCTCTCGATGAACGATAAAAAAAGCGAGAAAAAAAACATTTGTAAACTAAATCTTTGCTCATATGTACTCCACATACCGTTGACGGTAATAAAGTATTGCACATATTTAAACAAGCGGACACTATTCGTGCCAATAATATCATAACTATGGAGGAAATTTTTAACTAATTCCAAAGGTAAATCAATGATAAACCAACATCAGGGAATTCTATCTTACAAATGTCTCTTAATAATTTATATTTAATTAATTCGGCGAATTGAAGCGTAGTACGACGATTTAAGATTGGCCATCACAAAGTTTTTTCCATATATCGCCGCATACTCTCCGCTTAAGATAATTCTACCCGGTGCGGAAATCTTAAATTCAATCATCCTTTTTATGAATAAGAATTAGCTTTTTCAAAGAAATGGAAGTTGCAAACAGTATCGTTCAACAGTAGAGCGCAGAAAAATAAATTTGCGTAGCTCTTATTTATTAAAACCATGCAAAATGTATTTGCTACGTAATATGTATTCATACGTATTCATGTGACGAAGATATGATATATTTGTCGCTCCTTATCACTCTGCACAAATGTATAATATGAGTTATAGTATTTGATTAACAAAAAGAAATCGTCGTCAATACTATTACAAATTGATATACTTACAAAGGGAATATATTTAATCAAATTCTCGATTTCCTGCTCTTCTTTTATCAGCAGATTAATCGTAATTGGTTTCTTCTTTCAAGATTTTACATATAAATCGAAATGATACATATTCATCTATTGAATCCTTATCATGGACCAAAATAAAATAGTTACTGACAATAAAAATTTGAAACGTTCGTTCTCGCGCAAGACAAGTTTATATTTCTTGTTGTATAGTTTCGATCGTTTTTGATTTTTCCTAAATATAATAACAATGCCTCGAAATCATAATTTTAAATATGAACTTCAATGTCAAATTTTCTCAATATTTTTATAAGAAATTATTAAAACAGACATAATTATAAAAATAATACATTACTTTCAATGTATGAACAAATTGTCATTATCTCACTGTATTTAAAATAATATTTCATATATAGCAATTTTACAATATGCAGAGTTTTGCATATATATACATTAAATATGTTAAGTACATGCATGTAATATTTTATACGGAAAAATAAAAAAATAGTGTATATACACAATATATACACAATACTGTTTATTGAATTATTTAATTTATCATTTATAATCATGCCTGTATTTTTATTGTTTTATATAGGTTACGTTGCATTAAATTTAATATAATTAATTAAATATAATGTAATATTAACTTCAATGTGTCAAAAGTTAATTCGAAATGGTTAGGTTTTTATTTATTTTTTTTTATTGACCTTGTTACGAAATCTTACTCTCATAAAACTAAAGATAAAACAAGAATGTGCAATACAGACCGTTTAAGGTTAAAACATTGCAGTGTTTAAAGAACAGAATATAAACATCGACAACTAAATTAAAATTCTCGTCGGAAATGAAGTTTGCAATCATTTGTAAAGGTATGTCTAACGATATATGGACATCAGGAAATTCTATGTTAATGATTCTTGACTCTAGAGATAATTGGTGGAATTTGAGCGTGATA